>NW_006349789.1:0-522 GCF_000327345.1 Myotis davidii
TTTTTTTTTTTTCAATGACAGTTGACATTCAGGATCCTAGTGTTTCACTTTGGCTTTAATGATAACCTCTTATTGCAGGAATCCTCAGGTACATTGCTCCCAGCCGTGGGGGGCATTTTCACCCCCTGAAAATAATCAGTACGTTTATTGAGGGCTTCTTGGGGTGAGGCTCGGGGCAAGCCTTTTGGATGTTTTATCTCAATCAATCTAACCGAAGGAGGGTGCTCTCTGTCCCGGATCCCCCTTTTAAAGAGGAGGCTTGGGAAGGTTACTTACCTTGCCGGGGTTCACCCAGCTAATAAGTAGCTAATAAGTGGTGGTGTCCGGATTTGAGCGCAGGTATTCCGACTCCAGGTGCTTAATAATTGAATGAGTATGGTGCATCTCTAGCAAGGAGCGCGTCTAGCCTCGAGTAACTCTTGCTTGGTGAAGGGCTGGTGCTGAGTTTTTAAGGTTCAGAGAAAAAAAGTGCATCTTAGGTTCCCCACTAGACCTGGTTCAAAGGAGTTAAAAAAAAAAAAA
>NW_006349790.1:0-522 GCF_000327345.1 Myotis davidii
AAAAATCCGCATTATTAACCGGTACATCTAGTATACAAGAGTTTTCCAAGTGATACTACCGAACTATGTTGTGCCACAGATAGGTTTCCTTGTGTTGAGATGTTGGCCCTCTGCTCCTCATGCTATTATGAAAAAGGATGAGAAGCACTGATTCTGATCATATCTCTGTCTGATTGTCTCATGGGAAAAACTGGTGGTTGGATCCTAGTATACAAACTTTTAGCCTTGGGAATGTGTGTTAGGAGTTTCTAATCTTTTTATTTGAAGTGGGAGCAAAGGCATTATTCATTGGAGAACATGTGTGCTTCATTGGAGAATGTGTGCTTGTAGCTCCAATTCACATTTAGATTTCTGATATATAATACATAGTATGTCTAATATGCATTATTAGTATTGTTAATACCACCAAAAATTATTGGTAAAATTTGAAGTGGGAGTACTTCATTCTGTTCATTCTGTATATATCTCTTCAGTCTTAAACATTAACTGCAGTTGACCCTTAAACAACATGAGTTTGAACTG
>NW_006349791.1:0-522 GCF_000327345.1 Myotis davidii
GCATATTACCCTTTTATTATATAGGATTGGTTAAAGAGGAAACAACAAACCAGGAATGGATATTACATTTTATTAGATTAAATTTGGGAAGTTGCTCTTGTAGTAACAGATTGTGATATTGGTTGGCGCTTATCAGGCGGTATTTTCATCTCTCATTCATAAGAATCAGTGAGTTCAAAGGTTGAGCGATAGTGGGCCTTCTAAGTGGACTATTTAAAGTTCTGAGGGCAAAGCAGGATCACTCAGCAGGCACAGCTCTGAGGAAGGGACACACCCTGGGCTGGGCAAGAGGAAAAGAGGAGCTGGTGGTGGCCATTTTATTTAAAATGTTTAAAGAAGTTGTTCGCTGCCAATAATTAAATAGCTCAGAGGTTAATTTAATCGTAAGACTGCCAGATGGGACTCTACTATAGCTGATTAAAATCTTTTAAAACAATTTTCTTATTGAGACTTCCCCACGTTCCCTACTGATCTGCTTCAGTGAGCTCAGACTCAACCTGGAAGCTCATCCTAGCTTCCCAT
>NW_006349792.1:0-522 GCF_000327345.1 Myotis davidii
TTCTCAAAATATATCATTGTACTATACTCTCCCTTCTGCCTAAAGTGATGAGATGAAGTCAGTTGGATACAGTGAACCAAGGAATGATTCACATCCCAGGTGCAACAGAGTGGGCTAGCATGAAATTTCATCATGCTACTCAGAATGGCGAGTATTTTAAACGAATGAATTGTTTATTCTGGGAATTTTCCGTTTAATATTTTGGACCACATTTGCAGGTAACTAAAATAGCAGAAAGTAAAACCCCAGATAAATGGTGACTGCTATAGTCCTCTTGTTTCTACTGCAACCAATGGGTAGCCAGAGATAGCAGCACTGAAATCAGGAAGACAGTTCCTTCCACCATATGAAAATAATCCCTCAAGTCTTAAGCAGAGCAGCTGATAAGTAGTCCATGCAACAAGACCTCCGTTTCACTCTGCCTTTCCATGATGAAATTTATTTTTTGTTGTCAAATTAAAAAAATTCCCAGTAAGAAGAAAAATAGTAATTGTATGAGGTGAGGAGAGGTGGGAGCAATAG
>NW_006349793.1:0-522 GCF_000327345.1 Myotis davidii
AGGGTATCCCATTCATCCTCATGTATAAGCCCTTCCTGTGGTGGTTGGAGGGCAAACATAGCCTGGGCAGCCAGCTCTGGGGAAATGGAGACATGACCCCAACTTGCCCTTGATGATCTGCCCACTCGGCGTGGGCTCTTCTCCCTGCTCACCCACTGCCTTCCCTTCATCTGCACCCAAGACCCTGTGCTGCCTACTGCAGCTCTTCAGGTTTTCCTCTCCCTTGTTGTTGTTTTTTTCCTTGTTTTGAACCAAATTCTCTATCTCCCTTTTAATAATTGGCAAGTGGAAAACTAAAAGAAGATATAACTAATTGCAATCCAATGCCAATTCCTTAATATGATTCTTAAGGTTAATGATTAATGTTAAGGTGCTTTAGTTAAATTTTAAGCCCATTATCAATGACTACTGATAAATAACTAATGATTTACTCCTCCTGGAGATAAGGCCTGTTTGTGTCTGAACCTAAAGATACAATCGCCCACACTGAGAACTGCAGGGCTTCCCAGTCACATCACATAG
>NW_006349794.1:0-522 GCF_000327345.1 Myotis davidii
ACATGCCTGGGTTGCGGGCTTGATCCTCAGTGGCACAAGTTTCATCCAGTGAAACATGTTTTCCAAGACTGCTCCTACTCTGGCTTATTCTAGGCTTAGAATGTCTGTGTTGGAAGCAACGTTCATTTTTATGGTAGCCCAAGTCGCTGTGGTTTAATATATTAGATATTTTTCCTGTAAGGAAGCATGATTTTCTTCACCTTCTTACACCACTACATTTTCAAAAGTATGATCTTTAAATGAATATATTATTATGAATTACAAATTTGGGTTAAAACTTTTATACTATAGTCGTATGGACAGGAGCAAACCTTTGATGAGCTTAGTGTATGTATCTTTATAGCTTACGAATAGGATGAAACTTCGCTGATATGTCTCTAACCTAAACAAGTTAAAAAATCCAACTACATTTCTTTATATATAAAGTTTTCATTAGCTTTCATGGGATTAAAGAGAATTCCATTAATATATATATTTAACGTATATTTTTGACTGATTTCAGAGAGGAAGGGAAAGGGAAAG
>NW_006349795.1:0-522 GCF_000327345.1 Myotis davidii
TTTATTTAATTTTCCAAACTTGCTATTAAACTTTTTCAATTTTTAGCCACTTATTACTTCTATGGATATAACTTTTTTTCAAATCTAAGAATTCCAATTAGAAAAACTTAAATATCTTGTTTGCTCTTACATGAACTTTTTCTACTAAATTTGTGATGATTTTCATTGTATTTTATTCTCATCTTCTCTTTCATAATGCAAGATTTTTTCAAACATTTGCTCTTCCCCCTTTAACCTTGTCTTTCACATACTATGTACCATTTTATTCCATTGGAAGATACATTTCTTCAACCCTCCTCTAAATTTTACCAAACTATAGCTGGTCTCTGGTTCCTCTCTCATGTTACCTTGTCCTTTTCCTTCATACAGTATTCAGAGTTTGTAATTATGTTTGTGGAATTATTTCCCATGTATATATTTTTTGAAGACAATGAAAATATCTGTTTTAACATTATTTTAATACACTCAGAAACTAGTTGATATGTATCACACACTTGTAGTCAATGACTATTTTGTTGTTGT
>NW_006349796.1:0-522 GCF_000327345.1 Myotis davidii
CTTAGCTGCTATAAGATAGCAAATTGAAATAATAAAAGCATAAAATGGGGGTATTTTTATTACTAAGAATTAAAATAATTTGGCTAAGAAATCTAAAATGCAACTAGAAATGGAGTTGTGAATTGCTGATCCAAGGAAAATTACCTCTCCATAATCTCTACATTTGCATTCTTATAACACATTTCAACAATTAATGTTCTCTTTGGAAAAGAACACACACTGCTTAGCCTTAGTTATTGGGTAATAAAAGTTGTTAACATGTAGCAGAAATTGGATAGATCAGTGGAGTACTAGGTTTCAAAAATTCAGACACAGGCTCCGAGGTACCTCGTCAGCATCCATGGCTGTGAGCTGCATAATCTTAGAGCCATCTCCGATGTTCTCCTCCACGGTGAGATCCAGCATGTCCGTTGGAAACACGGGTGGATTGTCATTGATATCCTGAAGTGTTATTTCTACCTACAAGGAGAGAAAGGAACAATGTGTGAATGATCTACATGTCTGCAAGATACAGATGCAAAT
>NW_006349797.1:0-522 GCF_000327345.1 Myotis davidii
AAAAAAAAAGAAACCAGAGAACAATCTTTCAACTATTTTAATTTCCATGGTGACAAACGGTTACATTCCTAGCGCAATATTTCCCTCAAACTGATACTCATATAAATAACACAAAAGCTATTTGTAGGGCCATCTACTTCTCCTGATGCTTCTGCAAATAGTAATTTCATGATATAGTTTGTGGGCAAGGCAACACTCAGCAAAGTTACTTTCTAAAAATGTACAAATCACCGGTCAGGTGAGCTTGTCAAGGAAAACAGTAGACTTTGCTGCTAACTAAGTAAATTTACAGTATTTTAGTTTCTGTGATTAGAATTCTTTATTGTATAGATTTTCCATCAGGGAACCAAAGATGTACAGCACCATTTTTATGTTTCCAAGGCCATAAGTAAATAAGACAATATCTTAAACTGTATGTTAAAAAAAATACACAACACCTTCTGCTATCAGCTTTTAAAGTACAACCAACCTAAATAAAATGGTACTATCTCCAAAGATAAATATGTAATACTAGAGGCCTGG
>NW_006349798.1:0-522 GCF_000327345.1 Myotis davidii
TGGTCTGGTCTCTATTATTTTATGTCTACTCACCCTGTATAAAAGGATATTTTCCACAATACTGCTAAGGGGATAACATGCAATCTTGAGCATAAGGCTAGATGGATATATATAATTGGATAAAAGGACTGCAGACTGCCTTGATTCCAAACCACAGATAGTATCTGATGCTTTAAAAATTCAGTACACACCATTTAAATGCATTACATTTATTCATAGTCTATTTCTGAAACTAGTGGCTGTTCAGTGTGCTGATGGCAGAGAGAAGTTAATGTGTTGGTAAGCAACCTAAATTTTTATAAAGCTATTTTGAAAGTAACTCAATGCCACAGAAAGTAGTATCAATTACTCCTTGCTTTTCAATTGACATTGCAAGGCTGCTCCAAATTACTATTCTTCAGTTCAGCATCTGCAAAGAAAAGGAAGGCACAGAGTATGTCCTTGGGATATTTCTGGGTATGACAATCACAAGCAAGTACTTCTTTAGAACACACCCTAAAATATTTGGGGTAAAAAAAACCC
>NW_006349799.1:0-522 GCF_000327345.1 Myotis davidii
TGTGTTGTGAAGGAACTTCATCTACACAGAAATGCAGATTTAGGAGTGGGGAGAGGAGAAACAGACAGAGAGGAGGAAGTAGTAACACTGTTGTAAAAAACTGAACTTCATGTATTCTACTGAGTCTTTATAAGAAGGGTTAATTGATTAAATGGCAGTGATCAATCAATCAATCATGCAGTAGAGCAATAGTTCTCAATCTTGGCAACACATTAGAACCCCCTGGGAAATATAAAAACCCAGTTCCAGGCCTACCCAAGACAATTAAGGCAGAATCTCCTGGAGTGGCCCAATGTGGGTTGAGGTCAGCATGGGGAGCCCACTCAGAGGCAGAAGGCACAGTCGGATTACTCTGTGCCACTTATAGCTGTGAACTTGGGCAAGCTGCTTAACAGCCCTGAGCCTCAGTTTCCTCATCTGTCCTGAGGATGAAATCAGATACAATTGGTTAACCAGTGGGCCCAGGCTCAAGGACATACTGGGTTGATAAATGACAAGTGTTCCCATTGTCACCCAATGGAC
>NW_006349800.1:0-522 GCF_000327345.1 Myotis davidii
CTGTTTAAGGCTGTCACGTCTCCCTAGAGAACACAAACAGAGGCTCTGCCTCAGACGTGCTCGCCAATACCAACCAGGATGACGGACAGGAAGGCCCAGCTGGGATAAACACACATCACCAGTGTAACAACATGCTGCACACACTCCGAAGCTCAGGCCAAGTGTGCCAACTAAATTAGATCATGTTTTCTTTCCTTCCTTCCTGTTAAGCCTTCATTACCAAGAACTATATGGAAATGATTTATTTTGGCTTTGAACGAACTATTCCCTACCCCCACTCAGTTCCATTTCTTATCTCTTGGCTCTCTACTGAAATGCTTTGCTCTGTATAATCTCAGGCATTTCGGTTATTCGAAAAACAAAAAAAGCTACTTTAATCTTAACTGGACAGCTGCAGATTTCACCAGGAAGGATTACAGGCACATCATCGAGATCAAGACCTCAGCTCTTTTAGCATACGGCCTTCTGTGTCCACCAGTTCTGCTCCCATGGACTCAACCAACCGCAGATGGAAAATATTTT
>NW_006349801.1:0-522 GCF_000327345.1 Myotis davidii
GGCTATGCACATATGCATATATGTTCCCCAGTTAATTTCTCCCCATGGGCAACTTTCTTATATATGTTTTTTCAAATCTCTGGACTATTCTCCCCCAAAGATCCAGCCCTACATACTATCTCAACACTTACCCCTATGGATACATCAATGATCTTTGTCATTACAAATAAGTGCTGGCACCTCCAATTCTCAATTTCATTCATCCCATTCACTGACCACCACCTATTTCATAGGTTCACCACCACCTTCAGTATCTCAACTGTAACAATATTTCCACTACATCTTGGCATTGAATTGATAGAATGTTTTATCTGTTCATTACCTGATGTCTCCTCTTCTCTCTTTCTGCAGCTTGAAACCCACAGTCAATCATTATAATAACCTCTTTATACAAGTGTTCTCAACCTTCTTGCCTGCTTTATCCTGTCATGGAGCTTTGCAAAACCCAAACCCTGATTAATTCCAAATCCTCACTTATTCCATTCATGTACCTGACCATCTGAGTGTGGATAGAAAAAAAAA
>NW_006349802.1:0-523 GCF_000327345.1 Myotis davidii
CTAAAAAGAAATGAACTATCAAGCCATGAAAAAGCACAGATGAAATTTAAATGCATATGCCTAAGTGAAAGAAACCAACCTGAAAAGGCTACATACTATAGAATTCCAGCCATGTGACATTCTGGAAAAGGCAAAACTACGAAGACAGGGCAATGATGAGTGGTTGCTAGGCTTTGGGGGCAGGGAGGGCTGAATAGTTGGAGCACAGAGGATCTTTTAGGGCAGCGAAACTACTCAGTATGATACATAATAATGGATACATCTAGAAGACATTTGTGCAAACCCGTGAAATGTACAACACCGGGAGGGAATCTTATTGCAAACTATGGACTTTGGCTAATAATGTGTCAATGTAGGTTCCCCAGTGGTAACAAATGTACCATTTTGCTGGGGATATTGATCATGGGGGAGGCTGTGCAATGAGTGGGGGCAGGGAGTTTATGGGAAACTTCGGTACCTTCCTCTCAATTTTGCCGTGAACTTAAACCTGCTGTAAAAATAAAGCCTACTTAAGAAAAAAAAA
>NW_006349803.1:0-523 GCF_000327345.1 Myotis davidii
TTTTTTTTAAAGAATATGCTTATTGACTTAAAAACATATTGCTCCTTTTTATACTATTATGATATACTAGTAATTAGTAGATTAAAAGATTTCTCTTAATTTGCATGACCAGATTGGGTGATTAATGCATTTGAAGCATATTTAGGACATGTTAGTCAAAACTCAGGAGGAGTTAGTTGAACCATGGTATAGTTTAATTACTGTAAGAATAAAATATTTTAGAAACAGTTAAGACTTCTACATGCACTTTGGAAATAAACATTTGTTTTCATTTTATTTCTAAATGTGTTATTTTAAATTGGTTTTAGTGAAGGACACAATTACAACTAAGGCATTGAAATGAGCAGCAATCATGACTAGGAATAGGAATTTGAGTCTCATTTTAGAGGAGGGATGTAGAACAGGTTCTTCCTGATTCTTTTCTGGGTGAGGGAGAATCTTCCTGGATGGAAGGGTTCTTAGCTCTTTTTGAATGGGAATTATGTTCTCTAATGCTTTCTGTTGAGTTAAACTATTCCCTTTT
>NW_006349804.1:0-523 GCF_000327345.1 Myotis davidii
AAGAATAGGACCCTTTTTGTAAGTTAATATAAGATGTTAACATAACTTTTATCCACTGACTTCATCTTCATCTCCAAGCAGAGGTTTGCTTTTTTGTTTTTTGTGTGTGCATGGTTGTTGTTTTTTTAGATCCAGATTTCAGGTTCTAAACCATAACCCTCCACTTGACTCAAGTTCAACAAATTCCAAAGCAAAATCATCATTTTTTTTTTCTCAAGAGAGAACAATTACCTGTGACTTGAAAATGGGTCAGTTAAGAATGAGATGGTGAGGGGAGAAAACCAAGCATACTCCAGAACCAGTCCCCTCAGGCACTTCCTCATGTCTCTTGCACTGACTCCCCACCCTCCCTGGCTGTGTAAGAGGCACCCTGCCTAAGAAAGATGTCCCCAGATGATACCCATTTCATCTCTCCTGTCAGCAGAAACCCAAGCTTCAGAACTAAACAGCTGCCCGGCAATCCCATATCTTCCAGCTCAAGACTGAATTCTAAATAACTATGCATCATAGTGCTCCCTGTCAT
>NW_006349805.1:0-523 GCF_000327345.1 Myotis davidii
AAAAAAAATGGCCTATGGGGCATAATCATTCTTGACTGAGAACTTTATAACCTCACCACAACTTTAAGGTGGTATAATTGTGATTCCTGTTTTATACCCACAGAAGTGAAGTGGGAGGAGGTTAACTTCCTCTAGGACACATACCTAATAAGTGCTAGAGTCAAAAGTTGACGCTAGCCTTCATCTTGATGCTTCCAGGCCCCATCTTGACCACCAGATTCTCTTACTGAATTCTTATTTGTTCATATAAGAGGGTGTATACAGGGCACAGCTATTAAGAAAGGAATATTGCACTAAGAAGCCATGACCATTAATACTCTAATATTTCAGTATTAGTTAACATTTTAGCTAACCTATTTGAACCCCACATACCCCCAATTGCTTTCTTTTATTATTTCAAGTGTAATTGTCACTAAATGGGAATAGTTTTAGATACTCATTGTTTCTGTAATATTATAAACCCAAACAATATTTTTATTACATTTAATGAGGTGACATTGCTTAATAAGATTATATAGGTTTC
>NW_006349806.1:0-523 GCF_000327345.1 Myotis davidii
GAATGATTAAAGCCAAATCTCTCTGGGTCTTAAAGTGAGAGGTGCTTTTGATAGAGGCTGGGGAGTCTGAAGGACATGTTTTCAAGGACTAGTGAAAGAGAAGGGAACGCTACTAAGAGCTAAGGCTTAGTGTACAGAGGAAACGAGTAAAGGAAGTGACATGAGAACATCATAAGTTACATTCATTGAATGTTTGCTATGTTCCAGACATTTTTCTGATCACTCCAAACAGATCTCTCTTTTAACCCCTGAAAAACTTGTTTGGTAGGTAACATTGTTTCTATTTTACATATAAGAAAACTGAGACACACAGAGCTTCAGAAACTTACTCAGAATCACATAGCTGTAAATAGCATATTATGGATTGAAACACAATCTGACCCTGAACACTGGCTTTTAAACCACAAAGCTATATTGTTCTGAGTCATCAATAGTAATCTTAGGGAGAACATTAATTCTCCCACTGTGCATGGGATGGTGACTCCAGCTATTTTATTTTGTTTTTAAAGGAATGTACAATTTC
>NW_006349807.1:0-523 GCF_000327345.1 Myotis davidii
AGCCAAAAGACTCATGGAGAAACCAGTGGGCAGAAGCCATGAGTCAGTAGAAACTGAGAAGCTAAGCAATAAAAGAAGGACATTAGAGGAAGTCAAAAGTATTTGAGAAGTATCAAGAGTGCAGCAGAAATAGGCAGTGGCCTGGTCTGGTGCCATGGATGTCTGCTGTTGAGACATCAACAAGTTATTATATCTATAGGCTGAGAATAAAGTGCCAGTTCCTGGGAGGCTTGGTCCTATGTGTATTCAAACTCTGCAGTTCTTCCTTACATCCTTTTATCATAAATCCCCATTAGTTGCATATCTGCATCAGATTCTTACAATCCTAATAAATCTAATATTTACTGGCTTTGTAATCTCTATATGTAATGTCCAAACATGTCCCTGTCCTAACTCTAGGAACCTGTGAATGTGTTACTTTACATGGTAAAGGGATTTTGCTGATGATCAGTTAGGAACCTTGAGATGGGCTCTCGTGTTATATATGACAGTCCAATCTAATCACATGGGTCCTTAAAAGCAG
>NW_006349808.1:0-523 GCF_000327345.1 Myotis davidii
TGACCCCCTCTTCCCCATCCCATTGCCTCTCCCAGCCATTACTCAAAAAAAGGATACTAATTGAGCTGTTGTCTTCCTGGCCTTCCGGTTGTGGACCCAGTATGTGGACTGGGCCCTGGCAAGGCACCTCCGCCCAGCCCGGGAGGGTCGAGTGCCCTCATGACTGGAGCTCCTCCGCCTTCAGCACCGGCCTCTCCCATGCTGCCTGTACCGGGTCCCTCTTGGCCTCCAGGGCCATCTGAGCTGCCAGGATCACCTGGATTGCCCTGGCCTTCAGCATCTTCCGCCACACCGCCTGCACCTTGGTCTCCAGCCTGCATGGTTCCTCAGCCTTTTGACTTCTGAGAGGCAGCTTAATGGCCGAGGGAATGAGGCTCCCTCCGAAGCTCTGCCCTCTAGCGGGAGAAATTGTTCAATCCTTCAGGTCCTGCGCCACTTCCCAGAAACCCCTCTTGAGGCCTCTGGGCACGAGACTGTTTCCCGCCCAGCATGCCCTGCCCCAAGCTTGTGGGGAGCCTCAAAG
>NW_006349809.1:0-523 GCF_000327345.1 Myotis davidii
GTGTGTGTGTGTGTGTGTGTGTAAGGGGGCAGGGAGGCCAGGAGAAACAAGTTATTTGGTTCATGTTGGTCAGGATTTCTCCATCTCAGCTCAGCACAATGCCATTTTAGGCTGTAGAATCTTTTGTTGTGGGGGCTGTTCTGTGCACTGTAGGATATTTAGAAGTATCGCCGCCTCCATCTACTAGATGCAGTTACACCCTCCAGGCTTGACAACCAAACATGTCCAAACATGTCTCTAGATATTGCTGAATGTTCCCTAGGAAGCAAAATTGCCTCCTGTTAAGAACAACAGCCTCTAATCACCCACTGAATAATTATATTTCAATTTATAAACATGTTGTAAGGTACTGTGTACACTTTGCCTGTGGTTATAATATATGTTTAAATATATATAAAGTCAGGGCATATACAGAAAAAGAAATCAGCAAAATATCAAATTAAGCTATACAATCAACCCATAATTATCCATGAAGTGAATAATGATTTAGATAATAAGAAAGTTATTTTAGTCACACAATTGC
>NW_006349810.1:0-523 GCF_000327345.1 Myotis davidii
AGCCCTGGCTTCGTCTGGTCTAATTAGAATATTTCACGTTTATTATTATAGATTATAGATTGGAATAGGCGGCTCTTTCTAGGGAGCATACCCACGTCTTGACCACCCTCCTCACCCTAGGTGTGTTTTCCTTGCCTCTCTCTTTCTACTAAGATCCAAAGGCTGTTCTTTTGCCTCTGGAACTTGTTTTTTGAGCTCATGTCTTCCACAGCGCACTTCTACCTCTGTGACTTACAAATAAAAAAAAGAAAAAGAAAGAAATAATAAAATATTGGTGAAATAAAGGAAAATATTTATTACTTCCTTGTTCCATCTTTTGCATCTTTCCTTATTGTACTAAAATATATATATAACATAAAGTTTATCATTTTAACCATTTTTTAACTGTACAATTAAGTGGCAACCATTTCCACCATCCATCTCCAGTACTCTTTTCATCTTGCAAAATTAAAACTCTGTATCCATTAAACATAACTCCCCATTTCCACTCCCCCCAGCCCCTGGCAACCAGCATTCTACTTTC
>NW_006349811.1:0-523 GCF_000327345.1 Myotis davidii
TGGGGTCCATTTGCTGGTGGACCTTGGACACCTTACTCAACCTCTCTGAGCCTCCTTAGCAATAAAGAGTTGATGATAATAGCTCCAACCTCAGAGGATTGCTGTAAAGGTGAAATGAGAGGCTGCATGTAAAGTGCTTTCACGGTGCTTGGCACATGGAAATTGTTTAGTGAATCTTAAATTCTTTGTGAAGCTAGAGCCTGTGGTTGACAGGAAGCCATGTGCCATTTTTGGAACATCAATTTTACTGAAAGATTATTTTAAGGCAAATATTTATATATTAAACAGACAGAGAAATATTTGGAAGAGAATGCAAAATCCGTGTGCCCTGTACATGTAAAATATGAGCTGCCAAAGACATTTCCCACCTGGGGGAACGGCTCTGGGTTGCACCCCCAAGGCCCCACGTTTACAGTCATCATTCTCTGCTTTAGAACACCATGGGAAAATTTGTGAAGCCTTGAGTTTTATTTAGTTCATCTAGACCCCACTTTTTCCCCCCTTCTTTTTTATAAATGTTATT
>NW_006349812.1:0-523 GCF_000327345.1 Myotis davidii
CACAAAAATTCCTCACAGGTTTGAATGTTTTCATGCATTAACAGTATGAACGAGACCTCAGGAAATCTCTTTAAAGGGTGAGGCATGCCTTTCTTTGTTCTTGCTCTCAGCCACAATGCAGATACGGCAGCTTGAGCCTGAGTAGCCGGCCTGAACCACCAGCTAGAAATCACATGCTGGGGAGGTCAGACCCGGGAGGCAGAAGGAAGGAACCTGGCTCCCTGAAGGGTTATGAGGTCATCCTGCACGACCCACGCCATCTGCTTCTGACATGCGGAAGAAATAAATTTCAGTGTGTGTGAGCCGTGCTGCTTTTGGTTTTCAGTGTTTGAAACGCAAACTAATCCTGAATAATACATGTGCCCTCAGACAGACCTGCGCCTCTCATATTCTCGGACGAGGTACTGGCCTGGCAACCTGAAGCTGTAGTCCCTGTTCTGCGGACAGTCACCGCTCCCTCTTCCCAGAGGCCACAGGGAGGGGAAGGAACGGTTCCCAACCCTCCCCCTTCCTCCCACCTCCC
>NW_006349813.1:0-523 GCF_000327345.1 Myotis davidii
AGGAAGGTCACTGCCAAAAAGAGGACTCCTTTTCTCCCATTAATAACACCTATTTAGCTTTGGGCGGCGATGCTCCCAGTGCTCCGCCTCATAAGAATGAAATGCTAAGTGTAAAGCAACTGTCGTCTTTTCTCAAAATCACAGACTTTCAATTACCTGATGAAGACTTTGGATCTCTTAAGCTTGAAAAACTGAAGTTCTGCTCAGAAAAGCTGATTGAGCCTTTCAGATCAAATGTGTATGGAGAGAGGCATCTGAAAGAGGGAAATTATCTTGTTTTGGAGGAACTGACTCCTAAGCAAATCCACATGGAAATGGAGGACTTGGAAGAGGAACTGATTGTTCTACCAGGAAAAGCACCTGAAATGCCAGAGCCAAAAAGCCAGCCTGGGCAGAAGGGCCTTTCCTCGCCCGCGTTACTCTTCACTCCTGTAAATACTGTTACGCAGGACGGTCATGGCCGACCGACAGCTGATGTGTGCTCCCCCGCTTTCCCTGTCTTAGGCACTACTCCAGCTCTTGG
>NW_006349814.1:0-523 GCF_000327345.1 Myotis davidii
TTTCTTCCTTATTCTTAGGGTTGCCTCTCTTCCATACATTGTGAAGATTTACAATTTTATTCACCAGTTGTCCTATCTCATATATCTCCATTTTTCCCTGTTCTTTCACTTCAAATTAAACTCCAGGAGACCACACTGGAAGCTTACTTCTGGCATTGCCTCCAAGGGACACCTAACTATTATCTCCATTTCCTTCATATATCTTCTTACTTGGAAAATATGTTTATCAAGTTTTATGTTTGGATCCTCCTGATATGTAGAACCTCAAATTGGATATATATATATATACCTCTACCTATAATTATATTTATAGATATTTTTAATACATTTACTCTGTGAATGGCTAGCAAGTGGCAATAGGTGAAAACAGACCCACTTTCACCTGCTCACTTTAAAACTATAAGCATTTACCTTCTATTCCTAATTATTAAATACTTGGGAGTGGGGAGAATGAGTATGAAGCTGCTTGTAGAAGTTGCTACTTTCTGAGATAAATAAATTTGCAATTTATTACATTGAATGG
>NW_006349815.1:0-523 GCF_000327345.1 Myotis davidii
CTGAAATCAAACTGAGACCTCTTGGTTCATGAGTGGACACTCAACCATGGGCCACACCGGCTGGACCGAGGGACACCACTAAACCCATAACAGCCTCCTGGCCCCTGAGCTTTTTCTTTGAGTGACATGGAGCCATCGGAGGGGCTTGGGCTAAGAAGGCGGGACACGCTGTGATCACGTTTAAAGGGATGCCCAGTCTCCCAGGGGTTATTTCTCTCTCGAATGCAGGTCTGGGTGCCTCGGGTCCCTCCGGAGATGGTGCGATACGCGAGGAGAGTGTGCCGTGTGCCAGATGGCAATACGGGTTTCTTCTCCTGATTCCTCCAGGAAGGGGTGCTTAGGGGACCTTCCTTTATCGCTCTTACACCCAGTGGTCGCCGGGCTCCGCGAGCTGGGCCTCCCTGCCTTCCCATCTGTAACCAGCACCCGCCCCGCAGGCCGCAGGGATCTGTCCTCCCTGCAGCGAGCCTGGCAGGCCAGCGGGCACCCTGCAGCCCGCTCCTCCCCACCCAGCACCTGGCAG
>NW_006349816.1:0-523 GCF_000327345.1 Myotis davidii
CCCTTCCTCTCTGTAAAAACTCAATAAAATTTTAAAAAAGCCTATATGTGTACGTGAGGGAGAGATATACAATTGGATGATTTTAAGTATTGGCTGCATGTGGGTGTGTGTATGTGTGCATGCGCGCATGCAGGCCTATTCTATTCTGGGAAACATACACTTCTCTAAGTGAAACCAATCATAATTAAATACAGTAGGTTCACAATTTAGAAGGCTGTAGTGTCTTTTATTAAAGCAACTCATATTTGGTTTACTTATATTCAAATCCCATTTCAAGGAAAATTTTCAGTTCTGCATAACATGTTTACAGTTTTCTATGTCCTAGTTTCTAGTAGCTTCCTTATTCTTATGAAAATTAGATGCACATTTTATTTTTCTTAAATCTCTTCCAACAGCAGACTCTCCAGAATGTCTGGTATATTGTGCATATTACTATTCAATATCACAGAAACCAAAATAAGCTAAAGGGAATAAGAATTTTTCTTATTATTACATAACTAGAGGCCTGATGCACAAAATTCAT
>NW_006349817.1:0-523 GCF_000327345.1 Myotis davidii
TTTTAAGAACATGAACTGTGTGTTACTCAGCTATGAATTATTCACAGTGGTGCCTAGAACAGCAATGATGTTCAATAAATACTTGCTGCATTTGACCAAGAAGATGAAGATGAAGATGATGAAGATGCTCGTTACCTCTTGACACAGTTGTGGGGAGGATAACAATGACATCAAGTATGTGAAGAATGTACAGAGGGCTTGGCCCAGGGAGTGCTCCCTTAACGACAGCGAATTTTACTATCAGCTGTGGCTTCCGGAATTAAGGGAGCACAAATTCCAGGTCCCAACAGTGGTCTTCAACAACTCCCCCCACTGCAATACACACTCATTAAACTCACCTGGGGAACTTTGAAACCCTCATGCCCAGGCCAATTAATGGGCCACCTGTATTTTGTAATGTCCCCTCCAGATTCTGGCGTGCGCCAAATTTGAGAATCACTATCCTATATGCTTCCAATTCTCTCCTTCACTGATGAGTCACGAGTGTCAAAAAGGAAATAGAACCAGCTAGTCCTTTAAGAAA
>NW_006349818.1:0-523 GCF_000327345.1 Myotis davidii
AAGGGCCAGAAGGTTGAGAACCACTGATATATAACATAAAAGCATTACTAAGTTAGTAATTCCTTTTAAGGAGAAAAGGAAAATAGGAAGAGGTTTAGTTAGTAAGTTTCATACTCAGTTAATGGAATATAAAATCTAAAGTCTTGGTGGACACTGTGTTTCTTGTTTCTCCAAAATGTCACTGGGTAGTAGTAGTTGGCATTTGTGAGTTCTCTCATGCACTGCCCCTCCCATGTTTCTCCTTGCCTTCAGCCAGCATTCATCTCAGCTGGATTTTTCTTCCCTATTGTGCACGCACACGCATTCCTTATCAGGGGTAATGAGTCCTTAGTATTCTGTCTGTACAGAGTTTAATAGTTTTTAAACTTTTTGTTGTTATGCTGAGAATGTAGGGAGATATACTCCTGTACAACGTATTTTAACACAGATTAGATTTCAGGTTAGTTTGTAAATTAATATGATCAAAACTGCCCTTGCAAATAAATGTCTTACATTGACCATCAATACAGTTACATTCTACATT
>NW_006349819.1:0-523 GCF_000327345.1 Myotis davidii
TATTAACCAATGTCACCCCAATCAATTTAATTATATAAACTGAATAGAAAATCTTTTCTTTTGACCAAAAAGCTCATTTCCTCCCATGTTAAAATGAGACCATTTCACATTTAATTACACCAAGTTTAATGCTATGGACATACCATCTTGAAATTATGAGCCAAGAGTTTAGAATTAATATCTTCCAGAGCTTTATTGGGCCCTACATTCATCTGCTGAATTGACCTTAATAGAGTATCATTTTCAGGCCATGGACTGATGGACTGTGTCAATTTTTAAACTGGCAGATATGTGTAAAAATGCATATGATATACCTCTGTATCAATAAGAGCTTTGAGAGTGGTACAGAAATCACAGAATCATAGATTCTCAGATTTAAAAGTGACTTTAAAACATCTTCACGTAGAATTATACCTTTGCATGTAATTTCAGATGAGAAAATAAATCAAAAGGCCTTGCCTATGCTTCTGCCACAGCAAACCGTAAGGACAGGATGCTGAGAAGGTTGTTTCCCTTGTTCATA
>NW_006349820.1:0-523 GCF_000327345.1 Myotis davidii
TTTTTGCACCTTCCCAGTCAATAACCTCTTCTGATTTTGCCTTCCTAACCATCTCTCGAGCTTACCTCCATTTCTAATATAACTACCTAGGTTCAAGCCCTCAGAATCTCTTTATTGGACTATCGCAATAGCCTTCTAATTGTTCTCCAAACCTCCCATTCTGTTTCCCTCAAATCCATTATCAATACTATTATCAGGGTGATCAGCCTATATTGTATGCTTCTCCCAGATCAGAACTCTTCAGTAGTTCTGTATCACCTATAGGTTCAGCTTAAATTTCTTAGCAGGACATTAATTTTTCTTCTTATGGCCAAATATTTGTTTCATGCTTTGTATCCCAGAGACTCTGGACTTCATATGTTTAGTTAATATTCTATATAACGTGCCATTTGTCACAGCCAAGTTGCGCTTATTTTTTTGCTTCTTCTGCCATAAATACCTTTTCTGATTCCTTTGGCACCAACCTTTGGTTATCTCTTCTCATTTTGTAAGACCCAGATAATATGAATCTTATTATCCTCTT
>NW_006349821.1:0-523 GCF_000327345.1 Myotis davidii
GGTTCACCTTCATATCTTCATGGTAAGAGAGCATTTTATTAGAACATTTTTAGAAACCTTATTTTAGCTATTAGAATTGAAGTCGGAAATACTACAAATTTTAACACCATGGCTTTGCAATAGTGGATACCATTATAGGTCTTAACTTCCTCTAGTCTCACCTACTTGATACTATCTCCTCTGTGGAAGTGAACAGCATGAACCCTTGAGTCATATCTACCATCAGAACAGAATACCAGTCTTTGTTCGGTCATTTCAGTTTATATGGACTTAGTAAGAAAAATGAAAACATGTCCATTCCTTCATAGCTGGGCACTTGGCTTGTAGAGTTTTGTCCATCACAATCTTAAATGTATTTGGTGTGATCTTTCTCATCCTAAGTCTCTGTAATAGTTTGATTTCCTACAAATATGTGGAAATAATCATCTCACCAGACCAAATACTCAAAATATTCTGTTCCTATAATGTCACCTATCCTTCAAGGCATGAAACCATAACCTAGTAAATGTTTTAAGGGAGAGGT
>NW_006349822.1:0-523 GCF_000327345.1 Myotis davidii
AAAACACAGATAGGCAGTGTAATGATTTCAGAAAATAAAATCAATGAACAAAGCAAGTATTTTACCAAATATATTAAAACTTTTTAAAAGAACCAAATAGAAATTCTGGAAATGAAGTCAATAAAAGAGATAAAGAATGAGCTAGCGAACTTAGAAAATAGAGCTGACCAGATGGAAGAAAGAATTTGTGATATCAATGATAGAAACTTAGAAATGACACAAATGGGAGGAGAGAGTTGAAAGTAAAAATAATAGAAATAACTCTACAAGAACAATCTGACTCCATCAGAAAGAGTAATATAAGAATAGTGGGGATACCAGAAAGAGAAGAGAGAGAGAAAGGAGCAAAGAGCCCATTCAAACAAATCCTTGACAAAAACTTCCCAACCTATGGAGAGAGCTAGCTACTCAAATCCAAAAAAACAAACAGAATACTTAATTATCTCAATCCAAAAAGGCCTTCTGCAAGGCACATTATATTAAAATTATGAAAAATTAATGACAAAGAAAGAATTCTCAAGGC
>NW_006349823.1:0-523 GCF_000327345.1 Myotis davidii
CTCCTCCTCCGTCTCCCCCAAACCCAAGAACTGGCCCTCTCCACCGAGACCCCACTGAGGTTCCCAGAGTGCCGAGGCCAGGAAGGGACACCTTCTGCTCACAGGCTGTCTCCACACCTCACCCAGCCAGCAAAAGCCTGTGAGGATGCCTCCGGGGGGAGGGGGGGGCACAGATGTCTGGGCTGGACTTCCTGCAGAATCCAGAGGGAACAGGGGCTCAGCCTGGTGTTCAGTGAATACAGGGTTACCCTGTGAGCGAGAGGCCAGGCTAACAAGGGGGTGTGTATGTGAAAACGGGGTGGAAACAGGTGAGCAGCTGGAAGAGGTCAGGAGGACAAGGGGGTGGGGCCAGGAGAGCAGCTGGCAGGGTTCCCATGGACAAAGGGGTGGGGCCAGGAGAGCAGCAAGAAGTCGTCAATTGAACAAAGGAGGGCGACAGGTAATCCCAATGGAAACACTAAGACTGACCCTAGCACTGACCACAAGGGTGTCCAGCATTGAGGCATCTCACCCTGGACTGTCC
>NW_006349824.1:0-523 GCF_000327345.1 Myotis davidii
TGTTGTCCACATAACAGAGAAGTGGTCCCATGATAGTGGTTCTACACTCTGTGTAAATGCCGGGGACACAGATTTGGAATATTATGTAACTGGATGCCAATTTGAAGGCTGGAAAATCTGGGCCATAATTTCTTAGCATTTCAAGAGCTCCAAGATAATGAGTATTCTATTTATCCCATTTATTTTAGCCTACTCAAACATTCTGTAAACAAAATTACCATCGGGAAACTGTTTCTAATTTAATTACATGGTGTTATTCTTTAATGTTTAAAAAGTCTTTTGATTTTGATGGGACATTTAAAAACTCTCTTTGTTCTGTAATTTATTTTATTTTTAATCTTAAAAAATATGTTTGGAAAAACATAAAAAAGTGATTTATACATTAACTTCAGAATTATATTTTAGGATCTTATTGGAAAATATTTGCCAATATGTTGCTGAATTTTTTTACTTCTTGCAATGTGATTATCATAAGGGAAATATAACAATCAAATATAAATTGTGGATAACAGAATTTATTTCT
>NW_006349825.1:0-523 GCF_000327345.1 Myotis davidii
GTTTATATTCCTGTGTGATACAAGGAACCTGACTCCAGAGTTCTTGGCAGGGACTATAGGCTGAATGCTTTTGTTTCCACTATATGTATGTTGAAACCTAATCCCCACTGTGATGGTATTGGAGGTGGGGCATTTGGGAGGTGATTATGCCATGAGACCCGAGCCTTCATGAATGAGGTTAGCGGCCTTATGAAAGAGAACCAGAGCTCTCTGCCCCTCTGCCACGTGAGGACACAGAGAGCAGCTGGTGATCTTTGAACCAGGAAGTGGGCCCTCACCAGACTTTGAATCTGCTAGTGGCTTGATCTTGGACTTCCAGTCTTCAAAACTGTGAGAAATAATGTTTGTCTTGTAGGCCACCCAGTCAGTGGTATTTTTGTTATAGTAGCCAACATAGGCCGACAGAGGAATATGTCTGATGTAACAACATGGGCATGAAAACTTCATGAAGAAAGGCAGACTTTGTGAAATTGCTAATTAATTTAAATAAAATGATGAAATACACAGACACAGGGGCTTTATG
>NW_006349826.1:0-523 GCF_000327345.1 Myotis davidii
AGACAGTGGGTTCTGAGAATGGCCTGCGGTGAGTGCCTCTGTGTCCTCGGCTCCCTGCACCTTCCCGCTCCAGGTGTACCTCATGTGGCTTCATCCAGCGGCCAAGCCCCGGGATGGAGGGAGGGGAATGGAGGGAGGATGCGGAATGTGCCAAACCACAGGAGCAGAGGCAAGACTGTGGGGGAGCGAATGCCTCAGTGTCAGCTCTGGGGCCTGCTGGCATCAGGGAGGAGCACACTGGGGCCATTGTCCTGCGGACAGGCTTCCTGGAAAGAAAGTTTGAATATGTGATGGATGTGGGGAGCGTTCAGCACACATTCAACTCAACCAACGGTCAATACATGTGGATCCACTCTGTGCAGAGCCCGTGGGGGATCCTTCGTGGGAACTGGAGATGAGTGGATGTGGGCTCCCCCCCTCGAGGTCTGAGGCCTCTCAAAAGAGTAGGGAACAGATCCACAGACAATTTACACGGCCACACAGTGCCAACTGTTACTGACACGCAACGCCCTGGGCTGGGCCC
>NW_006349827.1:0-523 GCF_000327345.1 Myotis davidii
CCAGGTCCATTACTCATTGGTAATGTTTATTAATCTTACACTGAACATTTGCTGTGTACAGCATTCCTTTAAGGGTCTTACGTGTAGTAATACCTACAATTCTCACGACAGCCCCATGTGGAAGGTACTCTTCTCCTTTTTATATGCTTAAGGGTTAGCATACAAAGAGAAAGTAAATATTTTTCCTTCAGCTATTAAATGGATGAATCAAAATTTCAGGTCAGGAATTCTAAGAACTAGATATCCAAGCATAGGCTCCATTTTGCTTTGGTTTCCAAAAAATCCGGAGTTAAAATTGAGGGCTCAACTACAATGAGCATTATAGATGTTTCCTGTTTTCTTCTGTTGCTTTTAACCAGAGTACTGTGCTTAATTTTATAATCCACATCATAAAAGTGTGTTGAGAGGAGAAGAGTTTTAAACTGTAAGTAATAAATAGGTCCTATATATTTGGAATGACTGCAAATATCTCAGTGTACTATTTTCCCCATAGGTTATAGTTATCATGAACTAAAAAAAACCC
>NW_006349828.1:0-523 GCF_000327345.1 Myotis davidii
GTGAAAGGGGCATTCAACCCCCAAAGGGGTTGCAACCCACAGTTGAGAACTGCTGACTTAGGTCCTCTCCATGCTGAGTGTGGCTCCTGTTCCTATTCCCAGGACACACTCCTACATCTACACTTTTAGATTTGACACTTGTAATAATACAACTGCAATTGTGCCTTAGGCAGCCAACACTTAGGAAGTATAAAAAGACACAAAAACACTTTTTTTCCCCCCTACTATCAAGGGTGAAACTGACCATTTATGCTGCCCTTTATGACATCTATGGCCCAGCCCTGAGTGTTCTGCCTCACCCTATCCCTGATAATAGTTCTCACAGGCAAGGGAGCAGCAGCATGGGAAGGGAGCAGGCAACACCCATTTCTATTTGTGTTAGTTTTGCTCATCCTCTCCGCTGTATTATATACAGAATAGGAGAGTGCATGCTGCCTTTCTGACTGAGATAGGTTGTCATATCTTTCCACTGTGTGCTCAATCAGAAAATGACATGGAGAGCATTATGCAAAGCGAAATAAGC
>NW_006349829.1:0-523 GCF_000327345.1 Myotis davidii
TTTGTAATACTTTAAGCAATAAAAAAAACCCTATTTCTACCACCATTCTGAAATATGAAGTTCTAAAAATTTGATATCCATTCTATTTACCATAATTACCAATAAAGTATGTTTCAATATTAATTCCTGCCTAATCATTACTATATTACACATAACCTCAAAATTTTGGAATTTTCAAACATTCTATAATAATAGAATTAACATGAAATTTGTTATAAAGTAATTTGTTATATCATTTGTGATATATTTTTCAATTTTGTGATTTATGATTTTTTATTTATTTTGCCTTGAGAACTAGGGTAAAGAAGCCAATGGCCAAATTAGCTTGCATGAATTATATCAAGCGGTTTTCTCATTTTGGGTATATTTCTCTGAGAACAGATGAAATTTTTGATGTCATGCATACTTTGATCCCAGAATACCTTCCTATACTTAAAATTTTTGCTTGTCATTTTACTAGCTCATTTTAACTGAAACAATAATTTTGGAAGACTAAAACTATACACTGCATTATATCACATTT
>NW_006349830.1:0-523 GCF_000327345.1 Myotis davidii
TGTGTGTGTGTGTGTTTCTGCCAATGCCATTCTGTTTTGATTGTAGGATAGTTTGATATCAGGGTGTGTGACTCATCTTTGTTCCTTTTTTTAGGATTGCTTTGGCTATGCGGGGTCTTTTGGTCCCATACAAGTTGAACACTTTTTGTTCTATTTCTGTGAAAAAATGCCATTGGGGTTTTGATAAATATTGCATTCATTTTGTATATTGCTTTAGGGAATATGGACATTTTAATGATGGTGAATCTTCCCATTCATGAGCATGAACTATTTATTTGAGTCATCTTTAATTTCATTCAATATTTTATAGTTTCCATTGTGCAGGCCTTTTACCTCCATTCTTAAATTTATTCCTAGTGTTTTGTTTATTGCAGCTATAAGTTGGATTGTTTTCTTCATTTCTAATAGTTCATTGTTTGTATATAGAAACACAAGTTTTTGTATATTGATTTTGTTTTTTTACCCTGCAGTATTAATGACTTTATTAGTCCTAACAGGTTTTGGTAGTCTTCAGGATTTTCTA
>NW_006349831.1:0-523 GCF_000327345.1 Myotis davidii
ACAGAAATGGGACTGAGATTCTGACTTTTCTGTTCAAACACCCATTTCCTTTCTGCCAGGTGTGTCAGGAGGCTGTGCCACCTGGGTGGCTGTGGCTACTGTCCGTTGGTCAGGATGAGTTAGAGCAACATAGAAGGGACAGAGAAAAACAGCAAGTGAGAGCTATGGTTTGAAAGACGAAAGAGTCACAATTCCGCATCCTGGTGATTCTAAACTGTCCAGCTTAGGAGGATGGAGAGGGATTGGACCATTCAGGCTTGGATGTGTGGAGTTTGGGAATTTGGGATTGGATCTCAGGGGTAGGGCTTTGGCTTTGGTTTGGAACTTAATTGGGTTCAGATTTGGGCTCCACGCGCCCCTTCCCATGATCATGTGACCTTGGACAAGGCATTCAACCCTCTAAAACTCAACATCTTTAGGTATGAAACAGGTAAGAATTGAACTTACATCACAGAATTGTTGGACTGGGCACAGCACCAGATACCAGATAACCATCAATAGTATCTTTTTTGAACCTCTAAAG
>NW_006349832.1:0-523 GCF_000327345.1 Myotis davidii
AGTCTGCAGGCTGGGGCCTTTGAGTACTGCATCCCTCTGACTGGCTTTTCCTGGAGTCAATGTACATATCACAGACTTTGATCTCTTCTGCCTTGTTAGCTGATATTACGACTGATTCTCTCCTGCCAGTGGTGGAGCTCATTTTTTCTGGTGACTCTGTGAGCTAGCTGGGGATCATAAATATTTGGACAACCTTCTCGATTTAGATCTCCTTGCTCTTTGATAATGGTAAGGATGTCAAAGTTGCCTCAAGAAATTCAAAGATAACAATTAGGACATTTTAAAATCCATGAAAAACTAGTTCAATGAACATTTTTGAAATATCATAAGACTCTTTTTATTATTCATGGCTGAGGTTAGATGAAGATGGCCACTCTCAGATACCAGCTTCTGAACACTGGAAACTAACAATGTTACCTTAAAAGGAAAAAGGGGTCTGCGCAGATACGATTAAATTAAGGATGTTGAAATTGGGATATTATTCTGGATTACTAGGGTAGGCCTTGATAATAAAACTATCTGT
>NW_006349833.1:0-523 GCF_000327345.1 Myotis davidii
ACACACACACACACACACACACACCAGTATTTAGTGATGGGTTGCTGTGGAAGTGAAAGTGAAAGGATGCACCATAATTTAGGCTGTGATGTAAACAACTAACAGTGCCACTGATTGTGAAAGGAATGACTACAAAAGAAATGGATTTGAGGAAGGGGCTAAGAATTGAGTAAGTTTTAGCATTATTAGGGTTGAAATGCCTTTGAAATATCCAAGAGTATATAAGAGCAAGCATCTGAATACTCTAGACAGGAGTACAGCAAAGATATAAGTGTGGGATCAGCAGCAAATATGTTGTACTCAGAGCCATGGAAGTAGATACAAACAAGGGCTGAGGACAGAGCGCTGAGTATGCTAGGGCCCTCTACATTTAGAGGCCAAATTGAGGAAGAAAAGCAAGTGAAGAAAAACAAAAGGTAGTGGTTAATGAGATGAAAACAAGACCAGAAGAACATGGTGTCCTAGATGCCAAGAAACAAAAAGGATTCAAGGAGAGATGGTCACGTGTATAATAACAACAACA
>NW_006349834.1:0-523 GCF_000327345.1 Myotis davidii
GATAAAACCATCTTTTCTTCTGATTATAAATGTGAAGGGAAAAAATCACAATAATCCTATGACTTATGGGTAACTAATGTACATGTTTGTCTGTTTTTCTTCTAGTTCTTGTTACATATCTACACAGATATGTACTCTATACACCATTTTTCAAAGCATAGGTAGCACAGTATTACTCAAATTGTAGATTAAAATAATGTGAAAAAGGGTTGAAAGTTAGTATATATACTGACTTTTCAGATATTGCCATTAAAATTCTACATATAATTCTTGGATTTAAGATATTATTTTTCAAACCAGGTTTTCTAAATCCTAAATGTTAAAATAGAAATACAAATTTCATAAAATAATATTTGTCCAGACAGCATCCATTTTTCCCTGATGTGAAAATTACTCATATGCATTTTGTAAATGTACAAGTAAACTTAGAATATTGTTAAAATTTTGGAAAATTCAGAAAATTATAAATCAGTAAATAAAGATACTATTTATTCAGGAAAAGACAGGGATGCCCACTTTCACC
>NW_006349835.1:0-523 GCF_000327345.1 Myotis davidii
ATATTTTACTCTGGAATGGAGAACTAATAATGTATTTATATGTATAAAAACAAGAAAAGAAAAGAAAACTGAGCTGCAAACATAAATTAAAATGCCCAAATATAGTAGGCCGGTGGTGGTCACAGTACGAGTGTCTATGGAAGATTTTGGTCACCAACCAGAGTTAGCAACTTGTTAGACTATAGCTATCATTTGTAGATCAAATTAATCTTGAGTATGGTGTCAAAGAGTGATAGAAAGTGACAGTTAATGGTGGCTGCTGGTTTTGTAGGTGAGTGAGACAGTTGGAGGTGGGTCCAGATATCACAGCACATGGGATGGCATACATGTAAAGAAGACCTTTCTAATGAAGCAAGAGGACCTGAGCCACAGAAGAACAGGGTTAATGAACTTTGACTAAGAAAATTGAGGGTTTAGATTTGACATTTGGGGAGACAGAAGATGGTGATTGAAGATGCCAGTGTTAAGGTTCTGGATATGGAGCTACACAGTCAGAGCAGCATTTTTAAAAGACCATTTTTTT
>NW_006349836.1:0-523 GCF_000327345.1 Myotis davidii
TACTTCTTGAGAGCAGAAACTGTCTATTGGTCAGTCTACCCCCAATGCCCAAGACTTGGCTCATTAGTTATTCAAAGGTTTATAGTCTGAATCCATGAATGAATATGGGTGCACAGATAGAGGACTGAAGAGACAGGTGGATAAATGGATGAGTGGATGGGTGGTTAAGTGCATTAATAGATGATTAAGGATAACTCTAAAATCTGCATTTATAAACTCCATTCTTATATTGCTAAATGCCTATCGGAACTTTTCACTTAGCTGTCATCTAAAACTAAACCTGTACAAACATGAACTCCACCATAGCCGACTCCTTATCTCTTTTTCTGACAATGATACAGTACCGCTATTTTTCCCAGTGTTCCCTTCGCTGGTCCTCTGATGGACTCAGTCAGTCAACAATACTTTTTTGCTTGCTTGTTTGTTTGTTTTCTTTGGCTTATCTGCTTTGTATCAAATACAGCTCAGGAACAAAAGGGGGGCAATGCAGCAGGAGTGCAGTGAACAGTGGGATACGATATGA
>NW_006349837.1:0-523 GCF_000327345.1 Myotis davidii
GTAATTTGGGAGTTGTATTTGTATAGGCAGTAAATGTAAAGTACATAATATCCCCAGGGCATTTCTAGAACTGCTTTTCTGACTCCGTTTCCTCAGCCCCATGTCTTGCTCTTTTGGATTCACCTTTTATTTCAGAGGATCCCCTTCTAAATTCCTGGCTTTTGGCCCAAGGTCTTACATCCTTTCCAGCTATTGCCTAGCAGCCTAAGTTCCTTGTCATTTGGGCCTCTCAATAGAGCTATTCACAACATAACAACTCAAGTTCCCAAAGCAAGCAATACCTGAGAGAGAATAATCTAGGATCAAATCCTTGATGACTTTTTACTAGTAACATAGCCTAAGAAATAACATACCATCACTTACACTATATTCTATTGGACACACAGATCGGTGTGGGAAAGGAGTACCCAAAGACATGAATACCAGGAGGCTGGGGTCATTGTGGGCATGTTGAGGGCTGGCTATTACACCTGGTAAAAATTTAAATTGATGGATTTTGAGAAGTTTAATAATGTAGAAATTT
>NW_006349838.1:0-523 GCF_000327345.1 Myotis davidii
AAAAAAAACACCTTGGCCAGAGCAATATTTTGAAGTTCATATCTATGATTAGTGTCAATCTGCAAATAGTATTGAGAAAAGATAAACCGCTATAGTAAAAAAAGGATGATAGGCCCACCTTATTGGCTAACAAATACAAGTCTTTGTACAGCAGTAGCCAATACTCTCAAGGATTCTCAAAGATTAGATAATTGCAGTTTTAAGATAAGAATTTATTACCTGTATTTTGTCTCCAACATCATTAATCATATAGGATTATATATAGAGTTTGTGGTCTGGGTTAATGATTTCTAAGGTATCTCCCAACATGGAGGACTATAAAAACCTTGTATAACTGTAGGAGAGGAATTCATCCAAGAAAAGATGTTTAGTTGGCAACTCCCTGACTATTTCCTCATACTTAAGCAATTTTTATGTGATTACACCCATTTTACCCCATAGGAATTTGGTCCTTTTCTCACTCAAAAAATGTAAATGTCTTTGCAATCCTACATAATAATCCTATCTAATAAAAGAGAAACAT
>NW_006349839.1:0-523 GCF_000327345.1 Myotis davidii
TCCCTTCCTCCCTGAAATCAATAAAAAGATATTAAACAACAACAGCAAAAAATAGAACATCATTGATACCTTTCAAACTCCTCCACAGTTATATTCCTGCATCCTTTCCTCTCCAGGTATAATTTTTGTATTTAACGTTTGCTTGCTTTTCCTTATGTGTTGCCACATATTTATACCTCTAAACGGTTTGTTTCTTGCGTGTTTTTGACTTTGGCACTCAGCGTTATGTTGGTGAGAATGCGTGCCGCTTTGGTCTACCAGTTTTGCTCCTCTGCAGCACCTCATCGTGGGAATAAGCCCCATTCCATCACGCTGTTGATGGATGTTGGGGTGGCTTCTTGTTGTCTATTACAGCCAGGGCTACCGTGGCCGTTCCGGCTGCTGTCAGCTGGGGAACACCTCCAAGAGTGTCGGTCGTGCATACCTAGGAGTGAAATTACTGGGCCGTGAGGTAGTCACCACATAGTTTGCTTTATGAGGTAATGCCAAATTGCTAACGAGGCTCCTCCAGTTTATACTCTCC
>NW_006349840.1:0-523 GCF_000327345.1 Myotis davidii
GTCACTTAGCCTTTTATATAGGTAGATGGTGCTCCCCCATAGAACTTCAGCTCCCTGGGAGCAGGGACCCTGGTCTGTTTTATCCCCTGATGGTCCGTCCCAAGTCCCTAAAACAGTGCCCGGCCCCCCGTGGGCACCTAAGTGTTAGGTGACTCGCCGGCAGGTAATTTGCCCTGTGGCCCGAGTCACACACCTTCGTGGATGGTTTACTTCCCTCCCGGCCTGCTCTGCACCCCCCACCCCCCCTCCGTTCTCCCCCTGCTCCAGCCCCTTTAAGTCCCAGGAATATGTCATCCGGGCCAGTGCCTGGGCCCGTGGGAGACAAGTGCCGGCTGCTGCCAGGGTGGAGTCGGGACAGGAGGTCATGGGGACCCGCGGAGGCCCTGAACCCCCTCTTCCTCTCCTGCCGCAGGACGGGGAGATGGTCCCCTACAGCTCCGAGAGCCAGGCCAAGCGCAGCGTGCGGCGGCTGGGCAAACACTACCACTTCCAGATCCAGGACCTGTGGCCGGAGGACCCCTGC
>NW_006349841.1:0-523 GCF_000327345.1 Myotis davidii
CACTTTTGGCAAAAGACAGGAGGAGCTCGATCGTGCTTATTTGTATGCCTGTTAATTTTTTATTGTTAATTTCATCTAGTCGAGTATACATATACTGATATACATGTATTTCTTATAAACATTCTTTAGCTTTGTTCTAAGGTGAACTTAAGTTTCTTGGAAACAATTTGATCCTTTTAAGGGTTTTTAATGTAAGTTTTGTTCAAAGGGATCAAAAAGCCATTAGTCTAGAGCTAGTTTTGTCCTACTACTAAGGTGGTATCTTTTTAAGTACTCCACCTGATGTCTTGTGACTTATAAGTTTTTTCTACTCTGGCTAATGGGAACACATATATTCTTGCTCTTTTGTGAGTTTCAAAGGTAAATCCAATCCTTTCACATGCTCTTTCCTTAAACTCAGATATTTCCTCACATATATGTGCTCATCAGTATTCATCTGAAGTCTCTGAAGATAATTGGGCTCTACCTATTTGCAGCTCTACCTTCTTAGTTACGCTGCCTAAGGAACTATAGCCACCATCAA
>NW_006349842.1:0-523 GCF_000327345.1 Myotis davidii
GAGTCCTGGTGCTTAGCTTTCACTGACTTAATTGTTGTCTCCAAATTAGAAATGGCAAATTTCCTTGACAAATGTATGGCAAGATGGCTTAGGAAGAGAATCACTATGGAGGAGAAGACCTGGAAAAACATTTTTACTACACACAAATGGATTACAGAACACGTGTTTCCCAATCCTGAACTTCTGCCGAAGTCCAAGTCCGGAGGACCAAGGAATCTGTGAACTAGCTAACGCCACAAGTTAACAGCTATTCACATGGGTTCCAGCAGTTGCCAAATGAATGCATTTCTCAATGTAAACAGAACTAAATGAAAGTCTGGGCCTCAGGAAATCTTGAAATCTGCCAAGTTACTCCAGCTACATGGAAATGAGTTCTTATCTTCTCATTACACAGAGCAGAGAGTCTAATGCAGATGGAGAGTTCTCATCTAGGTAAAGGTCAGGAGTCCCAGATTCTGCCACTCAGTTTTGCCACTGACTGTCTGATGTTAAGAAAAATACATACATACATACATACATACAT
>NW_006349843.1:0-523 GCF_000327345.1 Myotis davidii
GGGCCAGAAGGTTGAGAACCACTTATATAGAGGCATTAACCAATGCATTTTCATGTGTGACTTTTCCAGTAAAACAAAAATCCTCCTGATCTACCAGGTATAAGGCATATTTCTTTATTGTGTACCCTATGGAGTTTTCGCTGGTATGCTAAAGTTGGAAGAGACCTTAGGGATGAGGGCCACCTCCCTCACTTTATAACCAGAATCTCAGAGGGCTAATGACCTGCCAGGGTCACACTGCTTCCTCAAAGCAGATGAAAGGGATCTCACCTTGAGTTGATATTTTTGAGGCTCTGTTAACTCCACTCAGTTTCACATTATAGACTACTACTATATAAACCTCACTCGTACTTGTAGACAGTGTTAAAATATCAAAGTATCAAAATATCATTCTGCACTATAAATATTAGTTCCATGTATTTATAGCCTTAATTGTAACTTTTCTCACTTGAACAAATTAATGGAGTTCATTCTTTCTTTGGGGAATTTTTGCTAATGCAGGGTCATACATTCTTTGGTTTTC
>NW_006349844.1:0-523 GCF_000327345.1 Myotis davidii
ACCTCTTGGTTCATGGGTCAACCACTGAGCCACCCTGGTTGGGCAGTGTTATTCAAGTTTTAAAAGTCTTTATAAACTTTATAGGGGGCCTACATTTCCTATTATAATAAAGCCTATATCCTTATTTTTCCATATTTATTTATATACATACATAATGATGCTATATTTGAAATGTTCTACTTCTGTATATTATAGATTGTATAATATAGCCCAGACTCAGGGTTCAAGTTATCTTTTGAAAAAAATCAGGAAAAATTAATTTTGTAGTGGCTAAACTTATTCAGTATATTGAAATAAGCTATCCTTTTACATTTAAGTAAAGCTAGGTATTTTAACTATTTTTGTTTATGTTGGTATTTTTGAGAGAATGCCATTGATCCTCATTTAATTACTATTGCATGAATAAAAGTCAGTCCATTGACATCTAGTGAGGATGGTAGGATGAACAATGTGAATTTATTAACTGTCAACATTATATATACACACACACATATATATACTAGAGGCCCGTTGCAGGAAGATT
>NW_006349845.1:0-523 GCF_000327345.1 Myotis davidii
TTGCAGGAGTTCTTTATATATTCTGGATATTAACCGCTATCAGATAATATGATTTGGATATATTTTCTCCTGCTATATAGTTTGCTTTTCATTCTGTTGATTGTGTCATTTGATGCACAAAAGTTTTAAAGTTTAACATAGTCTCATTTGTCTATATTTGTTACCGCTGCATGTGCTTTTGTTATCACATCCAGTAAGTTATTGCCAAATACATTGTCATGAAGCTTTTCCCTATATTATCTTCTAGGAGTTCCATAATTTGAGGTCTTATATTTAGGTCTTTAATTTGTTTTGAGTTAATTTTTGTGCGTGGTATACGATAAGAGTCCAGCTTCATTCTTTTGCATGTAGGTATCCACTTTTCTCAGTACCATTTGTTGAAGAGACTATCTTTTCCCCATTGAGTGTTCTTGATACTTTTGTTGAAGATCATTTGACTATATATGTGAAGGTTACTTTCTGTGTTCCAATGTGCTTTTTAAACTATATTTTTATTGATTTGAGAGAAAAAGGAAGAGAGAGA
>NW_006349846.1:0-523 GCF_000327345.1 Myotis davidii
AAGGATGACTTAGTTCTCACCTCCTCAGTCACCGATTTGATCTCTTCCAGAACTTCTGATAATTGGAATCATACATAAATGTGCCTTTATGCCTGCCTTCTCTCTCTTAGCATAATACTTTTCAGATTCATCCATGTTGTTGTGTGTATCAGTAATTCAGTTCTTGCTATTGTTGAGTAGTTTTCCACTGAATCAATATACCACAGTTTGTCAGTTTACCTGTTGATGGAGTAGTTTCCAGTTCTGAGTAATTATGGACATTCTTATATACACCTTTCTGTAGACATATTTTTTCTCTAGTAAATATTCAGGAGTGAATTTCTCAGTCATAGGCTTAACTTTATAAGAAATTGCTAAACTATTTTTTCAAACTGGCCATTTTGCATTCCCACCAAGAGTTTATATAAGAGTTGCAATTGCTTCACATCCTTACCAACACCTGATATTGTCAGTCTTTTTCATTTTATCCACTCCAGTAGATATGAAGTGGTATCATGCATTGGATTTAATTTGCACTTCTCTG
>NW_006349847.1:0-523 GCF_000327345.1 Myotis davidii
GCTCTGTGATTTCCTTTCTTTGTCTGAAACACCACCGCCAGGCCCAGCAGTGGGGAGCGGCTTGGGCGGGCATTTGCTGACTGTTCACTCTTGCTGCTGGCTCACATGACGCAGACCCTATTCACAGCATGCCCACAACTCAGTGTCCTCTCTTGCTGCTCACAGGTTGCCTTGTGGTGCTCTTCCCCACCCCCCCACAGCTCTCTGTTCCTCCCAGCCTAAGGAAATGCCTGCTACCACAGCCAGCTTTCTCCCCTTTCCTGGCCAGGCTGGGAGTTTCCAGCTGCACTGGAGACCGCCTGCGCTGCAGGGCTGTGTCTGTAGCCATATCTGTGTTTTCCTCACTTCTTGTCTCCCCGTTATCCCAGGAAGCCCGCCTTTCCGTGTTTTAGTGTGCAGGTCTCAGGCATGCATCTGTGTTGAGCATGGACTTCATTATTGAATTATAGATAGATGGTTAACTTGTTGAAATATCAGGGGAGTAGGAAACGACGCGCACTTACATAGCCATTCCTCTGGCATC
>NW_006349848.1:0-523 GCF_000327345.1 Myotis davidii
AAAAAAAAGGGAGAAAGGGGGATTAAGATTGAGAGGAAATAAAACATAGGAGCAAAGGTATGATTACACGGAGGGCTTCAAGCGAAATTTATTTTGCTCTCAGGATAAACTAGTAGGTGGGCACGGTGACAACTTGGATGTTATAATGCCTGTGTTATTGATTAAAATAGTTTTAGAGGCAAATGAATTTTATTACCAATTCAAATTGAGATGCAAAGCTTGATCACATCATAATTATGTAAAGAACTTGAACAAATTATATGTTTGTACCATTCAATGGGAGACTAGAAGCTAAATTAAGCAGCACAGTATTTCTAGAACCATGCTACCAGACTAAGAGCATTTGCCCAGGAGTGGCAAAATAGGTTTCCGTTAGCCAATCAGAGGAGATCAGTAATTGCTGAAACCAGGGACTCCTAGTCAGTCTTCAATAAGTATCTGCTAAATTAATGACAAATTGTGAAATTATGTTTTACAGATGCCTCAACTTGCTTGCATTTGCTTCAGGTTTTCTTTTTTTTTT
>NW_006349849.1:0-523 GCF_000327345.1 Myotis davidii
TTTCTGACTCTCTATCCCTATCCCTTCCTCTATTTAAAAAATCAATAAACTGTATTAAAAAATGTTTTTTATTAAGTTATTATGTATGTGTCCTTATCCCCATATTACCCCCCATCCTTCCCACCTAAGGTTGAGATTTAAATCTTGGTGTAGATATACCTGAATCCATGAAACACTAGATTTTTGTAGTGGTGCTTCATACTTTGTAGTTTGGTGATTTCAAAATAAGAATATATTTAAAGCATTTTATAAATTCAGCTATTATAATTACATCATAATTTTGTGACATCAGCTTAAGCTTTTGTGCTCAAATTCTCAAATAATTTGAGGAATAGTTATATCCACATTTTTCTGTGTTTGCAAGGATCGAGACACACAAAAGGTCCAGTGGATAGATCGCTTTATAGAGGAAGTTCGCAAAAATGATAAGTGGGTAATTCCTGCCCTGAAACAAATAAGAGAAATTTGTAGTTTATTTGGTGAAGCTCCTCAAAACTTAAGGTAAGTCTTTTAATATAGAAAA
>NW_006349850.1:0-523 GCF_000327345.1 Myotis davidii
TTAGGGCAGGGCAGGAACTGGATGGAGGAGGGGCCTGGTGGTAGGTGGAAGTTGCGAAGGGCTTGCGCCTGAGAGTATTTGCAATACTCTCAACAATGAAGATAAATATACATATTATCCAACTGAATTCAACAACAGAATAAGAGGACCATATATTATGATCAAGTCGAGTTTATTCTAAGGATGTAAAGATGATTCAACATTTGTAAATCAATCAACATGACAAAACATATTAACAAAGAATAAAAATAATATGATCATCTCAATAAATGCAGAAAAAGCACTTGTCAAAATTGAACATCCATTTATGCAAAACTCTTAACAAAGTTGGTATAAAGGGAATGTACCTCAACATAAAAAAGGCCATAGATGACAAACCCACAGCTAAAATCATAGTCAATGATGAAAAGCTGAAAGTTTTTCCTAAAAATACAGAAAAAAGAAAACAGATGCCTGCTGTCAGTACTACTGTTCATTATAGTACTGAATGTCTTAACCACACCAAGTAGGTAAGAAAAAGAAA
>NW_006349851.1:0-523 GCF_000327345.1 Myotis davidii
AGGATGAATTTCCTTTGTTCAAAGTTTAATCTGATTGAAAAGAAAGATTAACTGAGCTATCAACTGGTAAAGTGTGTATATATGTTTTTGGGACACCTTGTGTATATAACACACATACATGCACATATATGCACATATATCATATGTATATGTATATTTGAATATACATGTATGTATACTTGCTTGTTCTAAGTACACATTTAATTTTTTGGAGTTACTCTTATGGGGGAGAAAATGGTGAGTAAAATGTTTAAAGATAAGAAACAGTTCAGGGCTAGGAATAACATGGTTTAATGAAATTCAGATATTCCCCAAATCTCTCTGTAATTATAGTTCAGCATCTTTTTATCACTAAATATTTATTTAGAATATTTTCAAAAGAGCTTTTTTCTAAATACTTGAGCAGTTTTTCTTAGAGGCAAGGGCATAGGACCCAAGATGGTGGTGGAGTAGTTGGAAGTTACACTCATCTCTTCCCAGGACCAAATTGAAATTACAACTAAATTATAGAACAACCAACCTG
>NW_006349852.1:0-523 GCF_000327345.1 Myotis davidii
AGGACAAATACTGTATGATTCTACTTATATGAGTTACCTAGAAGAGTCAAATTCCCAGACAAAAAGTAGAATGCTGGTGGCCAGGGCCTGGGGAGATGTGGGAATGGTGTGTTGTTTAATGCTTCAGGATTTCAGTTTGACAGATGGTGGTATGTGAATGTACTTAATGCGACTGAACTGTACACTTACATATATTTTACCACATACACATACAAAAATATCTTCATGACACAGGAGTAGATAAAAGTTACTTCAGTTGGACACAAAAGGTACTAACTAACCACACACACACAAAAAACTGATAAATCTTACTTCTTGAAAAATAAGAATTTCTGGTTCATCAAAAGACATCATCATTAAGACAGGAATCAGGCAAGCCATAGAGTGGGAGAACATATTCACAGTACATATATCCAACAAATGATTTGTATCCACAGTATATAAAGAACTCCTTCAAATTAATAAGCAAAAGACAAAATTATAAAATGTGTCTCCATCACTGCTCAGCAAAATCATATATGCT
>NW_006349853.1:0-523 GCF_000327345.1 Myotis davidii
ATTTAAAAACTTCACATTTTATTTTATGGAATATGGTCATTAAGTTGAAGGCATGGAGCATAAGAGCTGTTCTGATATAGACTCTGAAGAAAAAGCCCACCTTCCCATGAGCACTTTTAATGACCAGATCATGATTCTGTACATAAGACATTTCATCCATCAGAGCTGAAGATGCTCAACAACATTGCTAACTTTAAAAATTCTGCAGACAAGGTCTATGTAGGCAAACTATAAGCTGTTTACTAAATTGGTGTAGTGTACACTTAAAATTACATACTCATAAAAAGAAGTTAAGAGAAATTAAAATACACTTCTGTATTTCTTGTCACCTAAGTTCAATTCAGGTCTCTTTTCCTACAGATGCAAGAGACAACCCCACTGCTAAGTTACAAAACACGAAATATTAGAAATAGTTTCCATTGGAGAATGCATTTTTTAAAAGTTAGTAGCACATTTAACATATAACCAACCTAAAGTTAGAAAAGCCATCTTTTTGAAGGCACAGTTTGTTTTCAGCCTAAAA
>NW_006349854.1:0-523 GCF_000327345.1 Myotis davidii
CGACCGCCAAAGGGGTCTCAACCCACAGGTTGACAACCGCTTCCTTAGAGCATTTAACTGGTGGCAGTAAAGGTTATTCTTTACCAGTCACATAATCTGCATAGATAGTAGAAATTCCAGGTCTCAACAGAATAACTTCTCTGCATTGTGTGAGTTTATTTCTTTCTGGAGTAATAATTTTGGTTTTAAAAAATAATAATATGTCTTTACCTTGAATGTGGGCTAAAACATTTCGGTTAACGTGGGACCATGTATACAATGGTGGTCCTATAAGATTATAATGGAGCTGAGAAATTCCTACTGCCCAGTGACCTCACAGCATAGCCATGGTAATGTCAGGACATCGCAGTGCAAAGCATTCCTCACCTGTTGTGGTCATGCTGGTGTAAATAAACCTGTCGCACCGCCAGTCATATAAAAATATAGTTTATACAATTATGTACCACTTGATAATGATAAACAACTATGTTACTGGTTTACATATTTATACTACTACTAGAGGCCTGGTGCACGAATTCGTGCA
>NW_006349855.1:0-514 GCF_000327345.1 Myotis davidii
GTCTTAAACTGAATTAGTGACAGTCTATCATTTTATGTCAAAATCAATCTTTATTTGTATCTAAGATTTTTATAGCAAGTATAAATATTTTCCCATTGTCTTCTTTTGTAAATAAATCTTTATATCTGTTGGATATTTGGCTTATTTAGGGAATGTTATTCATCATGCTTTGTGAAAACAAAAAAAATAAGCAATATAACAATTTAATTCTGTGAATCAGTTATACATTATAAAAGGCTTTGATTAGAACATAGTTATTTCAATGACCTAGACCTGTATACAAATATTGGCTCTCCACATATGACCTTGATGATCTTGAGAAATGATATAATTTCTTGGAGCCTTATTTTCTAATCAGTAAAAAGAGTTAATATGGAACATTACCACTGAGTGTTTTTGACTATTAAGCAGACACTGAAGATGAACTGGCAGCTCTGAGAGCAAGAACCACATTTGGTATCAGCCAAAGATTATAGTTAATTTGCAGGCCAGAAATTAAGAATAGCCAAAATAT
>NW_006349856.1:0-523 GCF_000327345.1 Myotis davidii
TGAGAGAATAAATTTCTGCTGTTTTAAGCCATTTCTGTTGTTATAGCTACCACAGGAAACTAATACACTCAGTTACCTGGGTCAGACCTCCAGTCCCTGCAGCTTTATTCAAGTCATTGTTGTGACTTGAGCACTCAAGTGTATCCCAGCACACTAATTTCTATGATTTTTCTGAGGAAATCTGATATTTTCCCTCCCTCAACTGACTCAAGCAACTTGGCATCTCCTGTGTCATTCTGATCCCTTGAAAATAAACTTGGGGAAACAAAAGCCAAATGAATATTCAAACATTAATTTTCAAGCTCAACTATTGACTCCCAATGAAGTATGCCCCCTCCACTGAGCTCCTCTCTCTCATCTAAACTGCAATGCTGCACAAACTGTCTTCAGGCCACTTGATGGTCAGAATAATTTTGGTTTCGCAGTGTGAATTTGGTTACTTACTTTTTTTTCTAGACTTGATTTGAATTTGTCATCTGAATATGGAGATCATAAAACACCTATCAAAAACAAACAAAAAAAA
>NW_006349857.1:0-523 GCF_000327345.1 Myotis davidii
CTTGGAAGAAAGGGCATGCTGGAGAGACATGAGCTTTAAAATATATGAGTGTTGCTGAGACAGACGATGTACAGATTACCAATCACAAGACAGTGAGGCGTATAGCCATTCCCAAGAATGTTATTAAGGCAGAATTCGTTGAAAAGACCAATTAGTGAAAATATTTTCTTGGAGGTGGAAAATATGGAATGCCTTAGACCTAAATCTGAACTCTAGTTAATTATAAGTTTAATTAACTGGATGTTGTAAGAATTAGAAAGAAAAAGGCTGATTATCCCATGTCTTGTGGCAATCAGATGTATATTCATTATTGGCCTCAGAACATATTAACTGGAACTGCTAAGGCTTAGCTTGTCCTTAATGGTTTTAAACAATCGTGTTACATATTTCTATGCACTATTACCCCAAATGCCACATATTATGGAAGCAGAACGACATTGTCATTTAGTTCTAATAAGTAAAAAAATAAAAATAAAAAAGTAAACTTGACAGAATTTTATTCCTCATAGAGCAGTCAAAAAAT
>NW_006349858.1:0-523 GCF_000327345.1 Myotis davidii
TCTTTCCTTCTCTGGACTTTAACCCCTGCCATAAAATTTCCCATCCTGCAAAATTATCTCCCCAAATGCCCCTGAGCAACAACAGGTCTACAGGAAGCTCATGTCTAGGTCCTCTACTTACAGATGGAAAAGTGAATTATTCTACTGAAGCCAGGGAAATAAGGCTGCTCAGGAATCCGTACCAAGGCCATTCTTTCCTCTCTGTCCTGCCCATGCAGGTCTGTGAGCCACTTTGTGCAGGTATTTGCCCGCATCTCTTGTCCTGGGCTTTTCCTCTTGCTTTCCCTTGTGATCACAGGGAAATGTCCTGTTCTTTTTAAATTTAAATTTTATTTTTCCATTACAGCTGACATTTAATATTTTAATTGTTCCAGTTGTACAGCATAGTGGTTAGACATTTTTGTAACTTACAAAATGATCCCCCCAGTAAATGTAGTACCCATCTCATACCATGCATAGTATTGACTACATTTCCTATGCTCCTGTGCTATACTTTACATCCCCAGGACTATTTTGTAACTAC
>NW_006349859.1:0-523 GCF_000327345.1 Myotis davidii
TGGAAAATTTATAGCAGTCAAGACTGGTTTGAAGGAAGAGTCATTTAACACATATGATTCACCAAATGGCAAATTAATGAGTTCACAGCAGCATAAGCTGAGGTAAAGGCTGACTGAGAGGCAGCTGGTGGGCAGCACATAACCTGAAGGTCTCAATGTACAGACTGGCATAGATATAAAAGTTTATTAACATCATCTGCTATAATACATCTAGGATAATTGACAACTATTAATGTGGATCTCTGGTGAGCAGAAACAGGTTAATCATAATCCTTGGTTTATGATATATTAAAAATATGTTTCTGTGCTTTTTTGCCATTTGCCTGCCAGATAAGATTAGCACACCTTTGGATGATGCACAATGTCCTTCATTATTAGGTATGAGACCCCTTTTCATTTTAATTTTATAGCACTTCTCATGTACTCTACATTTCAGGAATATTGAAGAATTCACTGTTCCCTGAGCTCATCATAGCCTTTTATATATCTTCTAGTGGCCTGGTGCATGAAATTTGTGCACGGG
>NW_006349860.1:0-523 GCF_000327345.1 Myotis davidii
CGTGCACCAGGCCTCTAGTATGTAAATAAATTACTAGGAATAATAAGGGGGAAGAAAAAATTTGTAGGAAAAGTACGCAAGGAAATTAAAATATGTTTTGGTAAGGCACAGAATGAGTTATTGAAGGATGTGTTGTTATGAAGAAAAAGGAGAAATTTTGTCCTAAAGCAGTTTAAGGTTATTTAAAAGTAGTTTCAGATACAAAAGAGGAAAATAAAGGACAAAAACGTAGCTAGATCTAGGGAGAAAGAGAGAAAATGAAAATCTTGCCTTATATGGTGAAGTTGACTACAATTTAATGTATTTATCATGAAGTTTTTAAATGAACTTTATTAATAGAGAACTTGAAGCAGCAAGGGCCTTGGGGAATGAAGAATCCCAGGTGGCCAGGAAGCCAGGGTAAGAGTAGGTGGTCAGAAGGTACTAGGGATAAGCTGACTGAAAAAAATGTCACTACTCCTTCACTCTCTATTAAGAAATGCAGAGGTAGCTAATTTTATCTTCCTTCTAAATGCCTGCTTAA
>NW_006349861.1:0-523 GCF_000327345.1 Myotis davidii
CTGAAATCAATAAAAATACATTTTAAAAACATAATTAAAGTTTATACGTTGTAAATTGCAATACAGATTGTTATTGCTATTATTAGGAATGAGATGAAGAAAAGAAAATATTAACTGTACATATATTATCCCATTTAAACTTCCCAACAATGCTTTCAGGTCAGAAGCACTTGATTGCATTAGCCTGTGTCTCCTTAGATACCTATAGTAATGCAATGAAATAAGCACTAGGATTGAATTGTGTAAAGTGCTTTAGAAGCACAGATGAGGAAGCATTTAATCCTATCTTGGAAGTGGGAGTGTTAGAAAAGCCTACAGAGACTTGATATCTGAGCTGGTCCTGATGTGTGGATAGGAATTTACCAGATAGAAAGAGGTGGCAAATTCCTGGCAACGGGGAGGATCGTGTCACCTCTCAGGAATAAGTCACGTGTATATATAATAAATACACAAGCAGCCTTGGCCTGTTCTCTCAGTGGTTAGAGCATTTGCCAGAGGACCAAAGGGTCTGGGGTTCGATTCC
>NW_006349862.1:0-523 GCF_000327345.1 Myotis davidii
CTGCCATTAGCAGCAGATGGGTTGGGCTCAGCCACCCTTCCCTGCTCACAGCACTCTGCTTGGCGCGGGAAATGCCCTTTTCTCGCTGGCACATCCTCCTGTGAGGTGAGACTCCTCACCCCCATAACCTCCCTCAGTTCCAGGGCCCCCTGGGAGCCAGTTGTACCCATCCCCTGACAGTACAGCTTGATGTGCTGAGTTTGGACCTGAATCTATACAGGGATACAAGGGCACTGCCCAGTTTCACTTTCAGGAAGTCTGATGCCGTCCCCCTGGAGGCAGGACCTTATTCTCAAACCCTGAGGCCTTCTGTGGGTATCTTCAGCCTTTCCGGCAGAAGCCAGTTTTTCATCATTTCCCCTGTCCTTTATTCTGCTCTTTGGGCACCTGATGAGTCAACAAGAAAAGCATATCTGTGCTCATGTTCCACATTCTTTTAAAAAGTGAGTGGATTGCCCAAGCTGGTTTGGCTCAGTGGGTAGAACACTGTCCTGCAGACTGAAGGGTCCTGGGTTCATTTCTG
>NW_006349863.1:0-523 GCF_000327345.1 Myotis davidii
GTGAAGACTGGCTCTGGCCAGGTCCCCTGTGCTCAGTGTCACAGTCCCCTGGGAGGTTTTCTCCCTGTGACCAGAAGCCGTTCTTCTCGCAGGTTTTGTTCCTGGAAGGTCACCCGCTCTTACTTCCAGAAGAAGGAGAGGAAGAGCAGGGACTCAAAAACGCCTTCTAAGTCTGTGCCCAAGTACTCTATTTGGAGTGGAGGTAAGCCCCGCCAGGACCCACAGCCCGATTCGCTAGCAAACGGGGAATCATGAAGGGAAGGTGAGGGCTGGGAGGACCAATGGTGAGACCTCACAGAAGGTGTTTGCTGGTGGGATGGGCATCTCATTACTGGGCCCACGGAGAAGCATTCAAGTCTGTTATCTGTGGCGATCAGTGCTGGCAGGAAGGTCCCCCACCCACCCCATGGGCGGCTCCCCGGCATTACCTCCCAGGGTACCTCTGGGCACGCGGTTCACAGCCTCTGTGGTGGGGACATGGAGCTCCATAAACGGTTATAGTGTTAAGTGAGAAAATGGAGAT
>NW_006349864.1:0-523 GCF_000327345.1 Myotis davidii
AGATAGATATAGACACATCCACAAATAGATGGATAGACAGTTGGATAGAAAGAGAGATAGATTAGCAGACTGGCAGACAGACAACCTCTATCTCCTTTTGGCCAGTAACACTCACCTCTAACCTCCTTCCTCTGAAAACCTTCCCCACAGCCAAGCTCAATACGTTAGGCATATGGACACCTTTATTCTCATTGTCTCTTCTACCCAGTACAATCTCTATTCACCTTATCTCCTTTCTACACCACTTATCTCCAAAGGCCTTGCACAGGAAATACTTCTCTCGAAGCCTCATTGTTCCATTGCTACCTCTGTTAATCTTGCTCATTTCTCAGCTTCTAGATCTTTAGCCTTAGCCCCATTTCCCTTCCTTATGTGATGTACCTGTATGTATGTTTTGATTGTCAGCAGTTACCCTTTTTGATGCTTAAAAAATTGGATGTGGTTCTGTGTGCTCTGTCGTATAATGGTGTAGAGCTAGTCTTGTTGTATTCATTGAGCTGGTAAATAAAGAAAGGGACTCAGA
>NW_006349865.1:0-523 GCF_000327345.1 Myotis davidii
AGGAATAGGGGAACTGCAAATTAGAAAATAACTCACCAGCCATCTGAGTGAAATAAACATGTGATGACTCATCAGAAAAGAAAAAACCCAAGCTCAAATTGTGTTGACTTATGAAGTAGAGAAATCAGAAAGTAGTTGGTAAATACCTACAAGAGATGTCAGGGCAGGTGATACCTACTCAGTAAATGTGAGATTGATTTTACGAAATTTGAATCCAAATTTTCCTATAGTCAAAGGGACCAATTAGTAATTAGTTAAGCTTTTTCCAACATGAATCTACTTTTATTAGAATCCAAAATAAAAATTGGGTTGCTGTCACCACTGAGAGACAAAGAAAAAACATGAATCCAACTAATTCTGAAATAAACAACCTTGAGAAATACCTTGACAACTTGTATCCTTGACTGTCTTGTAAGAACCAATTATGTATATTCTATGCCAACCACTTTTTAGAATTTGCTGGCAAACATGGAGTGATGAAAATGGAAATAATAGGGTATAAAAAAGGAATAGAAAAGGAAAA
>NW_006349866.1:0-523 GCF_000327345.1 Myotis davidii
ACTCTAAAAACTAAAATCTACTTTCTTAAATGTGCTTTGGTAAAAAGGAAAGTTTTTAACAATTTTGCATATGAATTGATTTGTAATCTCCATTTTAAAAGGAATAAACATCAAATAAATACATGCTTACTAAATACATGATATGGAATGGAAAGAAGAGTGATCAAGCCATCTTGAGACCAACTTAGATAAATCATGTTAAGGAAAAAAATTGTAACTACCCACCGCTCAACCCCCACCCCATACCACACACATACATACATAGCCGCTTAGAGGTCAATAGGGCAGAGAAGGTATTTTGTTTATCTTTGATCCTGAACATTGGTCACCTTGACTGGCACACAGTGGGAACTAAAGAAATGTCCGACAAAGAAATGAAAGCATGGATAGATGGTATAACCTATTTCACCTACATTAGTACAAAATGTCTCAATCTCTTTTATTTTTCCAACCACTTTTCCAATGACTATTTTTCTGAGCACCGCATGACCAATTAGAAATTTAAGTATTTACATCAGAGGAC
>NW_006349867.1:0-523 GCF_000327345.1 Myotis davidii
TTTTGTTTTAGAGCAGAATTAGAGTGCAGTCAAAAGCATGGAAAAGCTGCTATAATAACGAGTCTTATTTCTTCCTATCATAATCAGAGTTTAGGAAATAGTAAGAGAAAACAATGGAGTTTTCTTTTTAGGCAGTGTCTGCTCTTTCGTAGCAGGCAGAGATGGCAGGGGTTGAGAATTCTAGGGAGTCAGACCTTAACTCAATAGTGGAAGGAAAGTAACAGTTCATGCTGCCCAACAATGGGTTGGACTGCTTCATGAAGAAATCAGTCCCTATAAATACTGATATCAAGTCAGAGTAGAGTCTGGATGAACACTTTCCAAAGCGGTTACACAAAATGGACTTGGTCTTAGTTGACCATTTAGGTCCAACTCAGTGCCTGAGATGATATGATGTAGTGATGTATTGGTAGAGACCAAAACAATGTGCCTTTTCAAAAACTTCCCTTATTATCTATGTGAAGTGTACACCCCAGAATTATGTGGGCAGAAGATGACAGGAGCTATTGGTATCAAGGGAGGG
>NW_006349868.1:0-523 GCF_000327345.1 Myotis davidii
AGACCTAAGCACTAACATTTCAGCAATTACTTTAAATCATTAAAAGATGAAAAGACAGAAATTGAAAAACAGACATTGGTAGAGTGGAATAAAAGCATGATCCAACTATGGTCTACTCACATTCTATGTGCAGGTTAAAAATGAAAGGATAAGAATACATAAAATCATGCAAACACCAATTGAAGAAAAATAAGAGTGGATATATTACCATCAGATGCAGTAGACATTACAGCACAGAAGATGCTCGGAGACAAAGAAGGGGCATTATATAAAGACAAAAGAGTAAATACACTGTTGCATGTACCAGACAACAGAACTGCAAAATATGTGAAGCAAAAACTGTTATAACTAAAAGGGGAAATAGCTATTTCCACAGTTACACTTTGAGACTTTAACCCCCTTTTCAACATTTGATGGACAACAAGACAGAAAATAAGTAAAGATAATAGAAAATTGTATGCACCATCAACAAACATTTATAAAACCCTCAACATGACAATAGCAGGCACAGCTTTCTTTTTTT
>NW_006349869.1:0-523 GCF_000327345.1 Myotis davidii
TATGCTATGGCACATACTTCTAATTGTATTTATCCTGTAATAATCTATTTAAAACAATCAAATTTTGTAGGCAGCTTTTCACAGGTTTTCTAAGCTGAATGTTTAGATTTTGGACTGAATCAATCATGTCAGTACTTCCAAATATTTTGCTGCCTTTCCGTTTATTCTACCTCTTTGTCGGTGATGTGATGTGAAAAGCAGGCCGTGTGATATCTACCGCATTGAAATGATCAAATATCTGACAATCACAATGATGAATTTCTGAACAATAAGCAACATAGTCGGATACTTAAATCCCTTTAGCCATTAGCATTCCTGGACCAACAGGGCCTGTCACTGTAGGCTGGGTCCGTAATAATGAACGAGTGAGCCAATTTGGTGGCAAATATGGCGAACATTAAGCAGACTACAAATATTTACTCTGATCACTGCAATTGCTAACTGATCGGTGATCTAATCTATTATTCATTTACCGACCTACAGGCGTGCCAATTTTATATTCCCCCCAGGTCCCGCGTGGTTC
>NW_006349870.1:0-523 GCF_000327345.1 Myotis davidii
TTCCAAATAGTTACCTTCACTTAGAAAAAATATACCCTTTTCCGGATCATGCCCTTCAGAGACTCATTTTGATTTTGGAAATGAATCAGGTGGCCCTCTCGTTCCTCTTTAATCTGTTCACACATTGCTCCAGCCAACAAATCCATCATGAATTTTAATTCAGGTTCACTTCCTTCACCTTGGGAATGAAATTAGGAAGAAAGACACTGTTCTGTGTTACCTTTTTACTTGGGAAATTTATTTCTTTCCCTTATCCAAATTCACTTATGTTCCCCTACCCCTTACCCTTTTTAGACAGATTCTCCCCGTGTCCAGGTCTCAGCCCAGACCAATGCCACCACTCATCTACGGTTTCAAAACTCCAACTACCACCAGTGAAGAATCTCAAGTGCCACAATACTGTAACCTGTCTCCTGTGAGATCTCAGGACAGTTCTGTAGATGTTGGTGTATAAACATCTTAGCTCTCCAATTAGGTTATAAATCCCTCTAGGACAAGAACTGTGCGTGTTTCTTTGATTTTT
>NW_006349871.1:0-523 GCF_000327345.1 Myotis davidii
GAACAAGATGACATTGGGACACTGTATTAAGTTCCATTTTAAATGTTTTTAGATTGAAAAGGTATCATTCCAAAAAGTCAATTATATAACCTTTAATACTTTTGATTAAAGGGTAGTGATATCCAATGGACCTTGCCTGAATTATGTGTGTAATGTGACAATCCAAAATATGAGTCTTTACCTAACATCTTCTCCTCTTTCCTAGCATTTGGAAACAGGCAAGTCACAGTATCAGCTATTAATTTTCTGGTATGTATGTATATATGTATGTATGTATTATTATTATTAGCTAGTCATGCTCCAATTGTGATATTATTAAAATGCAAAACAGAATATATTTGAGTATTTGTCTATTAGATAATGTGACCTATTTTTATATAAAGTGCCTAATGGTATTAAATGAAGTATATAATATGACTTTCCATTATTAAGTCACTAATTCTCTAAATCTTTTAACCAAAATGTTCTATTCATCTATGAAGGATAATTAGAATTATTTTGAGGATAGTAAGACTGGAAAAAA
>NW_006349872.1:0-523 GCF_000327345.1 Myotis davidii
CTTCCATTTAGTCCCATGAAAGAATTAGAAGGGGGTTTAGACAAAAAAAAATGGAATTGGCATTTAAGGGGGCATTTTTCTCAACCTTTCATTAGCCTGGGCAATTCATCATAGTTAAATATCATATATTTAAGCTACAAATGCATTCCCATTTATCATGCATCGAATTTTCCTTAACTTACTGAATCACTGAATGGTGGACAAATAAAGGAGCCAGTTTATCCATCAGAGGGAGTCTTGTGGAGAGAAAGACCAGCAAGGGGTAGCCCAGCCACCCAGGAGGCACTCACCATCCTGTTCATGACCCTCGCCTGCTTTCCCTCGACCCATAAAAGTCTATTTCTCATCCGTTACCACTCCTCTGTCTTCCCTCTCTCCATGGAAGCGATGGCACAGAATCCTTAACGAGAAGAATGCTAACTATCATCTGGTCTGAGCCCCAAACCCCTCACTTTCCAAATGCAAACATTTATGAAACCTCTGTCTGCCACTGGGACATCCCTCATTCTCCCAGACTTTTGGG
>NW_006349873.1:0-523 GCF_000327345.1 Myotis davidii
AAAGAGCTTATTTCTAGCCCAAATTGCCAAAAGTATTCCTATATGGCTTCTTAATTAGCAATATAAATATTGGAAAATGGTTCAATGAAATCAAACACTCAAAAAAGAAAGAGACATTTGTGAGAAATAAGCAACTATATGCATCTCCATGCAGGCAGCTGTCCTGCTTAAGGTTTATAAATGGTGTGACAGACCCACTATTAACCCAAAGACAGCATTTATAGACGGCATCAAACGGAGGTTTTTCTGATCAATTAGACCCAAGTGTTGAACCATAAATCAAATTATGTGTTAAAGATTCAAGAATATTTTTTGGTCAGCTTAACAAGAAGATTAACATCAGATTATCAAATAAACAATGGCTTGATCCTGGAAATTACAACAATAGCAGCAAAAGGAGAAGAAACTGACTCCCAACTGGTGGATTTGGTAATTCTCTAGTCATAGGCTAAATCATTCCTAATTCTTGACCGAATTGTGCAAAACCCCACTATATTCCTCTTCTCTTACTCCATGTTATTTA
>NW_006349874.1:0-523 GCF_000327345.1 Myotis davidii
CATCATCATCATCATCACAACTTTACTCAGTATCTACATATGGGGAGGTGGGGCGGCAGGGTGCACAGACCTCTGTGGCTTCTGCAGTCAACCAAGAGCCACCTAAAGGCCATTCAGACACAAGCAAACCCTGCCCAGTTTTACCTTGGTGTTCTGTAGCAGAGCTAGTCCATTGCAGGCATTTGCTAGAAGAAAGTCTCCACTCAAGATAGCAATTTTATTTCCAAAATGCATGTCTTTCAGTGGCCCATCAGAAGATTGCAATTCTCTTAAATTTACTATTCCACGATGTACAAGGAGAGCAGTATGGATAAGTTCTGTGATCTCTGCCAAACTTCTTTGACTAAAACATAAAGGTAAGACTTGTCTGAGTTTCAAAAACACTCATCACTAATGCCACACTTCAGTTTTCAACAATAAAATATTTACAGATTAGGTTTTTTTTAGGTTGTTTTTTTTTAATGAAGTTTTAAATTGAGATATAAATGACATATAACATATTAGTTTCAGGTATACAGCATAA
>NW_006349875.1:0-523 GCF_000327345.1 Myotis davidii
CTACTTTTCGAAGAGCATCCAGGTAGTATTGATGCAGGTGATCAGTTTACTACCACAGTGATCTAGGTTAGCGCTTTTCAAATTTTAATGTGCACCGATCACCTCAAGATTTTGTTTTAAATGCACATTCTCATTCTGCAACTTTGGGTGAGGCCCGTGGCACCTAAGATTATACATATCAGCTCACTGATGCTTTTGTTGGTCCACATACCACACTGTGCGTAGCCAGTGGATAGTTAACTGTAGTCTAGGCCCTGGAAATAATTACATTTTAAAAAAAAACTCTGCATGAGCAGTGCAGTTGTTTGTTGATTGTGTGTTGATTTGGCAAGTGGTTGAGTCAAGGCAAGGCAAGGCAGGGCAAGACATGTTGAATCACTTGTAAGTATCAATGAGAATATGCCCAGAAGTGGAATATATGCTTCACTTTTCACATCTATTGAGGACAAAGCAACTTGGAATTTACTATGATATTTTAAAACAAATACAACAACCACACATACACATACACACACACACAGAG
>NW_006349876.1:0-523 GCF_000327345.1 Myotis davidii
TTATTTTTAGGCTCTAAAGGATTATAAAAACATATCACACGATCATTTAATTCAGTATAAACTGCTTTTTGATATAAAAAGTCCTGTTTAAGTTATGCCCTTGATGAGGATAACATAAAGAAAAGGCTTCTTTAGCTCTTTGGCCTATGACACAATTTCCATACTGGAAGTTCTTTCTAACTTCTAGAGCACCTCTACTTCATTACAGTGCTATTTGCTTACAGTTTAGACTCTCTCTAAGCAAACTCTACTTAGCATGACCAGTAGTCACATCACTTCCCATAGACTGACTGCCTCCACACAGTTGAGAACCGAACATTGTCACCGCTAAGAAGCTAGGTAAAGTGATGACTCCCTGCAATGGCATCCAGCATATGACCACTTGACAGGAGTGCTGCCCACCTGAGTGAGTTCAAGATGTTGATCAAGTCCCATTTGACTGAGCCTATTGTGAATCACACACCCCCTAGGTCACTTTCAATCCCCCCTGAGAAAATTAGAGGGATGGCATTGAGGCAGAAGA
>NW_006349877.1:0-523 GCF_000327345.1 Myotis davidii
AGTACATTTACAGTTGGTCCTATGGAAAAGAATTCAATAGTTGATCAATAATAATACAGAATAAATTGTGTTCCACGTATTCATAACTGTAAACTTACTTTTGCCCCATCTGTACATACATACACAAATGTAGGCGCCCTGTGTACATACAAAGTAGATATCAAAATGTGAAATTCCTGATTAGAAGGCAGTAAGTATACTTAGTTTTAACAAAATAATTTTTTACTTAAATTCATGTTTATATTTTCACCAATTTACATTCCCCACAATGATCACCATCATCTATTACCATAAAAGTTTTCATTTTAACCAAAAATTTGGTTGTTTTAACTTATATTTCTCTAATCACAAGTGAGGATGAGCTTATTTGTACATGTTTACGAATTGCATTTATATCCTTGACTATTCTAAACTGTTGGGAGTAGTTTGTCCTTTTTCTGATTCAACTGTAGGACACTGAATCTTTATCTACTGAATAAGTTACAATTATTTTCCTTTTTTTAATAACTACGTTTGGTTTTTT
>NW_006349878.1:0-523 GCF_000327345.1 Myotis davidii
GTTTCCCCATTGCACTTGCCAAGGAATTTTCCTGGATTTTTACTATCCTGCCTCAATCATACACTGTCCCTGCCAACTCTCCATTCCTTCTTTCCTACTAGACTCACCTTTTGTCTACATCACCTCTCATCCGTCAGTCATTCTTTATTCTTTGTAGTCTTCCAGTTCTTTTTTTGACTACACTTGACTCCCTACAGACTTTGTACTCCAAGTCAGTTGTTGACCACCCCCAATAATCCTCAAAATTGTTGCCCCTTGGACCTTCCACTCTGTCTTCCACACCAATTAAAGATCCCTCAATCCATCCACCCCTGACACAGGTCACCTGTCTTTCCTTTTGAGCTTTGTCCTCTGGGAATTTCTCTGTATCTCTCAAATCTCCTGTCCACCTCAGCCAAAATTCTACCGCATCCTCTAGCCAAGATTAGATCCTGACACCTGTCCCTTCAATAACAGTATATACATTGCAGCTTAGTTTTTTCTCTCTCCACTGGCATCTTCCAAGGCCTTTTACCAAAAAACA
>NW_006349879.1:0-523 GCF_000327345.1 Myotis davidii
AACTGCTTGAACTGAAGCATGGAAAACTGAGATAAAACAGGCATATTATGAATCTATGCAATATTATTTTATGCGAAAACAGAATAATTTAACAAGCTGTACTTTTACCTGGTATCATCTAATGACATATAAAAGATTCAATCACTAAGATTAAGGGAATAAGCTACGGATAATGTATTGGTCATTTATGAAGCCCTACTTCAAAATATTTGAGTTTTGTTGAGCTTATGATATGAGAAGATTCAATCTTAGAACATTGACCAATTGGGGCAAACCAACTTTTGCAGGTTTTCAGAACCTGCTAGGAAGTGACAGATACTTTCTTGGAAGTGACAGAAACATACAAGAGCAGACTCTTTGTCAAAGTCATTGAGAACTTAGCACATGCTTTGCACTGTGCTTAGAACTTCCCATTCATTCTTTTGTTAAAACCAATGACCTCAAGAATTAGCTATTTTAGGTAAAAGAGCGATGACAAAAAAATGTTTAGTGGGGCCCAGCCAGTGTTGCTCAGTGGTTGAGC
>NW_006349880.1:0-523 GCF_000327345.1 Myotis davidii
TTTGCCCCACTGTAGGCTAATGTAAGTGTTCTGAACCCAGTTAAGATAGGGTAGGCTAAGCCATGACGTTTGGTAGATTAAGTGTATGAAATGCATTTTTTACTTACAATCTTTTCAACTTACAATGTGTTTATCAGACTATAACCCCATGGTAAGTGAGAAGCTTTCCCATCTGCAAGTTGAGTTTTGAGCTTTTATTTACACTAGCATATTCGTTGTCACTCATCTGCTTCCATTCTTCCAATTTTATCTTGCTTTCTCTCCCATTCTCTTGATCCTGCTTGGTTTATGCCTTTGGGGGATCACTTTCCTGGGGCTTCAGGAGAAATCCGTGGTAAATACTTGTGTTCAATCTATCACATATAATCAGGACCTTTGTTTATTTCCCTCTGTTGCTGGGGCTGACCAGCAGCCCCTGAACGATACAGTTTCACTGTTGGGGTAGAAGGCTAAGGATTGACCTGGCTGATAGCAGTGAGGCAGCCTCGATTGCCTGCCTCATTAGCCATTTATTGGAGAGGCT
>NW_006349881.1:0-523 GCF_000327345.1 Myotis davidii
GACATTCTGTGCTTTCGTGTCGGCCTGAAATTCTTTAGCAATAAACCCCGGCAACACTCTACATACCTGAAACCACACCTTGGGAAAACACTTAGCAACCTCTTGTTCCACAGCGGCTCTCGGGCCACGGCGTCAAGACTGCACCGGGTTCCCGTCATGGACAACAGGCGGCCCAGTGTTTACCTCTCCCCGTTCCAGCATGTTCTCGGGAGGAGAACCAGCTTGGAACCGTTTCCGCACCGAGAGGCGAGCGTCTGAACGGACAGGGAGCCTGTGTGTCTCTCTCCACCGGCAGAAGGCTGGAGTCGCTGGATTAATGAACCGTTTGGTGCCAAGCACAAACAGCCCAGACACTTGGCAATGGGGAGCAGATAACCAAGTTATTCATCAAGTTCAAAGTTGTTTAGAGTTTGGCTGATGCGAAGCCGAAGGAGAGAAGATCCCAGCTGATGGGAGGTGGGGAAGGGTGCCAATCCAGAAAGGACAAAAGTGTCAAATGGACGTGGCTCTCCCCTCCACGGCT
>NW_006349882.1:0-523 GCF_000327345.1 Myotis davidii
TTTGCAACTGAAACCTGACAGACATAACCCTTACCTCCCAACTACTGAGAATCTCTCCCATGCTGAAACATTAGGAGATAGGCTTATTCAGTCAATCAGTACACAGACAACAGGCCTGAAATGGTTCTAGATTGTAGGGATGCGGTGATAAACAACACAGATAAGGTCAAGTGCTCAGAAAACTTTCATGGGAAAAACAGAAATTCTTGTAAACAAACAAGGTCATTTCAGAGCCAAATGTAAAAAAGAAACGAAATCAGAGTAACAAGATAGAGAGTAAGCCTGGCAGGCCGGGAGGGTCATGTTGGATAAGGTGATCAGGGAAGGGCTCTCTGAGCAAGTGACACTCGAGTAGAGAGCTGCGTAGCAAGCTCAAGTCCACCAGGTAATAACCTGTGGATAGGCTTTCCAGGAGCAGGAACTGAAAGAAAAAGGTGGGAAGGTGAGAATGAGCTCAGGATGTACAAGAGGCAAAAGAAAGGTCAGGGTGATTAGAGCTTAATGAGCACAGAGGAACAAGGCA
>NW_006349883.1:0-523 GCF_000327345.1 Myotis davidii
GTGTGTGTGTGTGTGTGTGTGACAGTTTAGCACAACCCCTCAGACCTGATCTTTGTACCCACAGGGATCTTATTGCAAAGGGTGGGTGACCAAGGAGATCATATTGGGTGGTGAGATCACCAGAAAGTCTAAGTAAAAATCTAACCATGCTAGTTGGGCATCAGTGCCCATTTCTCCCCTTTTAATAAGAAAGAGAACTACTTTAACTGAAATTTTCTTCTGAGAAGTAACATTCAAGGTAACATTTCCCCCTTTCAGTACGGGTTCTGGAGAGCAGAGTAGGTCTCCTAAGAGTCAGTGTGTTGGCCTTCCAGAGAGTGAACATGGTTTGCTCATGCCAAAAAGACCTTGGTGAATCTTTTGCAGCTAGCCTACTTGTCAATTTCAAGGAATACGTTGTTTGTCATCCAGTGAATACCTAGTGAGTATGCAATAAAGTTTGTCCAATGAGTGAATGACTAAGTATGCTCAGTCTTTTTTAACATCTTAAAGCATCCTATCTAATAATAGGCAAACATGGTAA
>NW_006349884.1:0-523 GCF_000327345.1 Myotis davidii
TCCCTTTCTCTCTGAAATCAATAAAACCATAATAGGTCTAAGTGTATTTTTTTTTAAAAAGCTAGGAGCAATTTAATCTTTCTTGATAATTGCATTCTGGGAAGTGACAGGAGATGAAGCTGGAGAGATAAGCTGGTAATGAAAATAATTTAACTTGTCCATTGTTTCGTTTGTTGACTTTACACAATGCTGGGTCTTGTGTAAGCATCTTACCTACGTTTTTAAATTTCAGCCTCAAAACAGCCCTTTGAGGTATGGACTGTAATTATTCCTGCTTGATTAATGGGATTCAGAGTTGTTGATTCACTTGTCCAAGATCACACAGCTAACAAGTGGTAGTCAGGGTCTGAATCCACATCAGTTGACTCCAAAGCTCAGGCAGTCCACTAGTCAGTGTGACAGTTGTATGTTGGTGTCACGTGAAGAACTCGTCTTTTCAAAGACGTACTGAACAGTTAGAGTAGCATGGTGAAAGGTGAACCAGATGCCAGATCCCCAAAGGCTACTTTATCCCTTTTTCTCC
>NW_006349885.1:0-524 GCF_000327345.1 Myotis davidii
AAAAAAATAGCTGACATTTATTCAAAACTCATGTGCCACTACATTTGCTGTGTTTCATTTAGATTGTTCAACATAATTCTCACATGAAACTTGTAAGAAGACATTATTATGCTCATTTTGCAGATGAGGAAACTGTTGCTCAATGAGTTTAAGTAATTGGCTCAAGATCTGGGTAAAGTATGTCTACTGCACTTAGGAACTTGCTCTCTTTTCACCAAGCATGGCTGCCTCCCTCTTTGTCTTGTCTGGTATCACTGGCAGAAAACACTATAGGTTTTTAAGTGATTTAAAGTTAGCACAATATCTTACCATCAAACTTTCTCAGGAATGGCACAAGTTGGTAAGAATATTGAATTGAAAAAACATTCTACACATGAAAAAGAAAAGAACTTTTTTGGTATTTTTATACATTCACTGTGTATTACAAAACTATTCAGATTGGTTGAATTACATTTTAATATTATAAGTAGTTATAATGCCTATAATATATTTTAATATAAAATATTTTATTAGCAGGGAAAAAA
>NW_006349886.1:0-523 GCF_000327345.1 Myotis davidii
ATGACCCTGTCTTTTTTCTATACCTAAATATTCTAAAGCACAGAAGGGAATAGTCAAAATATTAAATGACTAAAGAATGTAGTGAATCATTTATGGAGTTATAGCTGAACCATTCTTAGCACAGCATAATTTCCAAGCTATTTTTTAGACAGTCTGATCTAGGGAGAAAATGTTGCTTCCACATTGATTTTTAACACCGTGACTATGAATGGTCAGGAAGGGGATGGTGGAGGCAGGAGGTGGGGGAAGACTAAATTTCATCACTTTGTGAACTTTGAATCTAAACATACAAACTTTTGGTGTGGGCTTTTAATGATATGGGCACAGGCAGAATTCCAAAATCTTTCATTTTAATAGTCTGATTTCTTTTTGAATATTTCTGAACAGGTTTGTGACATTCAGTTTGCAGGTAGAGAAAGAAAAGGATTGGTTAAGGGAGAGGATTAAACGATGAAGTATTCCTGATATTATAACCAAGTCAGTGATGAAGATTCACATTCATTCATTCATTCATTCATTCATA
>NW_006349887.1:0-524 GCF_000327345.1 Myotis davidii
GTTCTGGGGTGGAGCTGAGAGCCTGCATTTCTAATAGGCTCTCAGTTGATGCCAATGCTGCTGGTTCAAGAACTGCAAGATTATAGAAATGTTATTGTCCTCCCTTCAAACTTGCTTTTCTTCCCACATTCCATCTTTTGGACAACAGCATTATTATGCATCTGTACCACTATATACTTCTCTCTACTTCACTATCACATGCATTGCCCTCCTCTCCTCACACTCTACAGACAAATTCTATTTGTTGCTCACTCTTGTGAAGTCAACCCTGGAAGCATCAAGCAATGTGAAGCATCTGGATTTGTTTCCTACTCTTCATGTGCTTGACATTCTTATGTTTGACCTCATAACATTCACCCAAACTTTCCTAATGGTCTCCAACCTAACTAATCTTGATTTTTCACCCCACCAGTTTCTACCCCTTCGGTACTGCCTGTCTACTATAACAAAATGATATTCCCAAGGCATACATGTCTTTGCTTTAATTGACTTTTTATTTTTTTAAATTCTTTATTGTTGAAAGT
>NW_006349888.1:0-524 GCF_000327345.1 Myotis davidii
TCTTGTACATTTTATCCCATTTAATGTTATAAAACCCTGATCAGTAGATGTTGTGTTCATACCATTGATGAAGTAAAGATAGGAGACTTTGAGAGACTGACTAGCTAACTCTGAGACCTGTATTCTTTCTATTACTACCTGGAGAGTGAGGAAGAATGACAAGAAACAAGTTTGAAGGATTATGACCCACTCGCTCCAGGTTTTTGTTGAGAAACTTGTGCAAGAGAGGTTGGGGCTAAGGAGGATGACAGGCTAAGAATTAGCATTTTAACGGACTGAGCATCAAATACAAAGCCCAACCAGGGCTGGCAAACCTCCTGAAGTCATAGGCTTATGTGTTTGAGTGTTTGGAAGGATCTTGTAGTTCCTTGATTTTGCTTGTTGTGAATGATGAGTGGTGGAGTATGTTGTATCCATTGAGGAGCAGGAAGTGGACAGATGCCAGATGTGATCAGAGTTAAGTGTTAATAGAACGACTCTGCCTGCTTAGCAGGAAATCTATAATAATAAAAGGGTAATATGCT
>NW_006349889.1:0-524 GCF_000327345.1 Myotis davidii
GTCCCAGATTGGAGAGGGTGCAGGCTGGAATTTCGTGCACTGGGCCTCTAGTACATACATCACAATACATATGCTGGTATATTTATGCATATATATATGACCAAAAATAACCTCTTAATTTTCACTGTTATAACAATGTCTAAATCTCTTGTATACTTCTTAACACATTCTGCTCTCCATTGAGATCATGTATGTAACCAAACACTCAATAATTTCCTATGCTAAACACTTTTTCCTCTGCCTTACACCCAGTTCTTAGAGAACTTGTTCATGTCCTTTCGTCACATTGTTTGTACCTGCAACTTCTGCTAAATGAGAGTTAAGCCACAGCTCTCACCCAGTCTGTCACAGGTAATTGGAATGTGGATGGAACCTTGTTCCTAGTTTTGCCAGGTACAAATTCTTTCCCTCCATGATTAGAAATCAGGGTTAGAGAATCTGTCACTTTGAGGCATAGTAAAGCCCGAATCTGGAGTGGCCATGATCAGGTCTACTACATTCCAAAACAGAGAATGGCATGTTGG
>NW_006349890.1:0-524 GCF_000327345.1 Myotis davidii
ATATTACTTTCAGATAGCCTCTCACACAAGGTATGAAAAAGGAAAGAAATATCTATCGAGTGTCATAAAGAAAATGAGGAAAAAAATTTTTTGGAAAACATTCCAGAAGACAGAATATTTCAGGGCAATGAAAAAAGTTGGAAGTGGACAGAGAACTGCTCAGTGGTGCACTCGGAGAGCAGAAGGACAGATCTAGATGTCTTGGAGTTCATCTAGTCCACCAGTTGCAAACCCAGGACCCACCGGTGTCCTTCATTCCTCACAATGCATGCCTGGCATTGCTGTGGGCAGACTGTGAAGCCAGAGACCACAGCTTCTGAAATATTCCAAAGGATCAGAATATACCAGAATAAAGGAAGCATGAGAGTTGAAACCTATTTGACCTCCCTGATAATCCTCCTCCTCCCAGGATAGATAACTTGCCCATAGTCACACAGCTACTCTCTCTTCACATTGCTTGCAATGGTTTTAGTATTTGACAAGAGAAACATTCCCATAAAATGGGAATATTTACAGCACCTCTG
>NW_006349891.1:0-524 GCF_000327345.1 Myotis davidii
AAGTAAAATCTCATTTTTTGTGAATAATGTAATATAAGTTGATAGGTGTTTTCCTCTTGAGATGCCGTCAAATCAGTCAAGTTATTTTTAAAACATTCAATAGGTTAGATAAAATATGGACTTTGGGATTACAGTTTACATTTATGGTTCAAGACCATGAATTGAATTGACATCTAGTTGCAACTATCCTCTAGAACTTGACTCTAGTATTTTACCAAAAAATTGCCTCATTTTACATCATCTTTAGATCAACTTAGGCATGAACTCACATGGGACATATAGCAGAAATGGAACCTGGTATTTCCTGGTACCTATTTGTGTTTGATTTAATTACATTGCTTTCTTTCCCTGCCTGAATTCAATTAAGTTGAGGAAAATCTGTATTGTTATTGCTCATAGATTTGACTTTATTAACTGGCTATTCATTGAATTTTTATTAATTTACAGACTAGTAAGTTATCTTAATAATATACATCTATAATAATAAAACTGTAATGTGCTAATTAGACCGGACATCCTTCCAG
>NW_006349892.1:0-524 GCF_000327345.1 Myotis davidii
GCCTTACCCTTCTTGCATCCGACTCCTTCAAACCAAAGATCTGGATGTGAACAGGAAGGTGGCACTACAAGAATGGTGCACAGCCATGTTTTGGTAATTTAAATAGAGAAACAACACTCTAGTCTGGAAGATATATGGAAAGAAGGAAATTAATGGTCATTGTCTTTCAGACTCACTCCTGAAACCTTCTTCATGAAGGAAAACATCTGGCGTGTTTCTCCCAAATAGTTCCAAGCAGCTTATATTCGAGTGACTTGGCTTTTTTATCCCTCCCCAGAGAATACTGAACAAGAATTGATCTCCATTCTTCTTAATCTTACTGAGGAGGCTATCAGAAACATCAGAGAATGTCCCCTATTGCAGCACCAACTACACAAAACACCTGTTAATACCTCCAGATAGCCTGCTCATTCCCGTAGATGTCACCCAATAATTTCATGGGGTGGATGAATGTCATTCAACAGGTTTCATGGACAAATGTCCTCAGATTCTTACTCCAAAATCAAGAACTAGACTTATTTTTT
>NW_006349893.1:0-524 GCF_000327345.1 Myotis davidii
AAAATTCTTCCTTGCTGATTGGGCTCCCGGGCCCCTGCCTCCCCACCACCTCCCTGTGCAGTCCCTGGACGTCCCCACAATTCAGCAATCAAATGATTAACGCCTTGGCTTGCTGCAAGCTGTGGTCACAACCCATGACACGCTGCTTGTTAGACATGCTTACTATCACCCACACACTGCGATGCTGTAACTATAACCAGGGTCCCGGTTACCCCTCACCACCACATCACCCCCTTTTGCTGCCTGGCACCCACAGGGGCAGCTCTGTGTTCTGTCTGGGAGTGGCGCCCTGGAGCAGCAGCAGTTCCCCAAGGCCCCGCAAACTCAGGCACAACCTTGAAGGGAGCGGGGAGAGGTGGGGCACTGAAAGATGGAGTCACCAAGACAAATAATATCGTAATGCAATATTTTAAAGAATCAAAAGCACTTATTGCACTAGATGTGCGTACCCCTATGTTCATGTACAATAGCCACGATGTGGGAAGAACACAAGTGTCACCCTAACCGGTTTGGCTCAGTGGATA
>NW_006349894.1:0-524 GCF_000327345.1 Myotis davidii
TTAGAGTAGCCAGCTAGAAAGATATGAGCTGGGTAAGAGAGTTAGGGTTCGGAGGGGATAAATGAGAGTGGAGACAAGCCAAAAGGAGACAATGAAGGCAACAGACCCCTATGTGAGGAGACTTAGAGCCCCTCGAGAATGTATTCTAACCAGTGGCATAACACCTGGATAAGGAAACATATAACTTGAAGTTTTTTTTATTTGTTTGAGAAAAAAAGGAGGGGGAGGCTTACTTAAGGACACTCCAGCCTAGCACCTGGTTTGTTTCGGCCAGCTGAGTTACTCACTCAGTCTATGTCTGAGCGTATTCCTTTACTGCAAATAAATTCTCACCTGCTTTTGCTGCTATCTATTGTGTCTTGTTTGATTCATCCTACAAGAAGACAAGAACTAAGGATGAAGAGTTCTGTCTTGAGCCAGAGGCAACCCTGACCACTGACACACTGGTCAGGTACTCTCTGAAACACAGCAGACAATGCCATCATTGCAGCTCTGCGCAATCTGAGGCTTCTACTAGTAAATGA
>NW_006349895.1:0-524 GCF_000327345.1 Myotis davidii
TTTTTTTTTCATGTCAGATGACGACACGCCCCACTCCCCCCCGCCCCCCACCCTGAATGACATCCATTCTGTGCGTAAGCAAAATTGGGTTTTATCTTTACAGCGAGAGGACAGCCTCAGGGGAGCTGATCGCGATGGCCATCGCCTGTCCCCACTGGGGCAGGCCTGTATTTACTTGGGACAGACCGGCTGACGTGTGGCATAGAAACACAACAGGACGGGAAGGACCAACCGCGTTCACGGGGCTGGGCCCTCAGGGAGAGAGGCCGGTGGGTGATCCAGACTCGGGAGGTTCTTGGGGGGACAAAGAAAGAACTGCGGGTCCCAAGTTGGACCCGTTCTCTCTCTTAGGGTACCCTCTTGTGGGACCCACACCCATGGGACGCTGAGAATGAAATTCTACGGCTGGGCGGTTCCTGGTCCCTTAAAACCAGTCCCAAACCCACTTGGCGTCACCCCTGGAATTCTCTGGGCGGAAATCATTTCAGAGCTGGGCAGGGCAGGAGCGCCTTCCACGGGAATGA
>NW_006349896.1:0-524 GCF_000327345.1 Myotis davidii
CTCTGCATAGAGCAGTTGCCAGAAAATTTAACCAAAAGCAATCCATAGTCGTTCTCTCCAAATGCTCTTCCATTTCCTACTAAAAAACTATGTTGATGATGCAGTTCCCATCATCATTAACCGAGGAGAACACAATCATACTGAAATGCTTTTTCACAAATTGTTTTTCCCCCAGATGGTATGTTTTCCAGTAGAAATGGATTTGTATATTACCTGATGTTAGTGAATATCTCATACCATATTGTGTCTTCTGGGAAGAATTTTCACCAAGGAAACCAACAGTGTGTTTGTACTTGCTTTCAGAAATTAAAGAGCAGCAGAAGTAATTCTTAAATTTACATGTTCATTAACAAACATGAGAAAAACTTGTGAAGGAACAATTATTCCCTAATTAAATCAACATGAGAAGGCCATTCTTAAAACAATATATTGAGATTACTATTTTCCTTCTTCTCACTTATAAACACGTTTCCTTAGATGACAAAATGAAGTTATAGAAGGGAATGTCACAAAATAAAGACAGA
>NW_006349897.1:0-524 GCF_000327345.1 Myotis davidii
CAAAAGGGCACAGGCCAGGCTGAGGGACTCCCCGCAACGTTCACGAATTTTATGCACTCTAGTATAGATATAATTATTTCTTTGTTGAGAGAAGAAACTGATGCCTTCTTCATCATAGTTCTAGTAATTTTCAGTTCTTACTTGTTTTACCTATTCCTTTGACTCTATACTATTTATTGCAAATATTTCACTTGAAGCCTATTTATTTATTCATTAATGTATTCAACAGATATTTATTGAGCACCTGCTAAATATCAGACGCCATTGTAGCACGTGGGATACACAAATGAACACTCTGGTCTTTGGAAAGCTTCATTACAGTTCAAAGAGAAAGAAACAACGAACAAATAAATAAACACACGGTAATTCAGGTGGCAATAATTTTTACAAAGGCCAAGATAAAGCAAGGTGGGGAGGTAGGGATGCAGGAAATAAAAGGGCTCCAAGACAGGAACACACCTGGCATGTGCAAAGAAAAGCAAGGAGTCCACTGGAATGTGTGGACAGGGGCGGAGGTAAGCTGT
>NW_006349898.1:0-524 GCF_000327345.1 Myotis davidii
AAATAAACCATAGATGCTGGTTCTATTAAAAGCATTTTGGTCAGAGAAGGCTATATATACCCAGGATGCAATTCTACTCCAGTGAAGGCACATGACTGCCTCCTCCCTATGGGAAGGTGTCCGATGTAATCACTCAGCAACGAGGTGTCTGGCCGGCTGCCCTTGAGAAAGGTGCCATGCTGGAGCCTTTATTCATCTCTGCTGTTGAGTTAGGCATTCAGCAGTGGTGATAGATACAAACACTGTGAGCTTTAAGAGTGAAAAGGAAGGCAAATGCAAACTTAGAGATGTCTGTCAAGAAAGCTTTGTGAAGGAGTTGGAATTGAGCTGGCCATAAATGGAGCTGATAAAGTTAAAGGGAGGAAAAGGGCATTCCAAGAAATCATGAAAGTGTATGATTATAAGAAATTGTAAAGACAGGAATCAATCTAGCAGAGCACCAGTTAGGAAACATAGCTATCCGATTATAGTTAGTTACGTATGTGAAATGCAGTAAAGGATAAATGATTCTGGGTGACCCCCCC
>NW_006349899.1:0-524 GCF_000327345.1 Myotis davidii
TGGACTGTCTTCTAGGCTGGACTATTCTTGGGAGCGACAAACACTAGACGATAACAACACGCCTCTGTCCACTGGATATGGTGCGCAATATTCTCAAGACCCTCTAATTCTGAAGGTGAGCTGGGGTGAAATGCCAAACCCAAACACCTCGGATAACCTGAGAAAGAGTATTTTGTGCATCAGAAATCTCCAGAATTTACAGAGTTGATATCTGCCACAATTATGTACAAGCCTAATCCCCAAACCTCCTCAATGGCCTTCAGATACCCTCTGGGGGCTAAACCAGGTACGTACCAGAGCTCTCATCATCCGCAGAAAATGTTCTCGAACCTAAACGCCGACGGTACCATGGTGACTGCGTCGCACTACCAGGACCTGAAGGATGTACTGAACTACTAGTTGATGAATCACCTCCTTCTGCTGAAGATGAAGTGGACCGCTGGGATGTATCAGTGTAACCACCTAAAAGAACACACACGCAGCCAAATCCTGCATGAATACTACACTGCACAGCAGCAAAAAAA
>NW_006349900.1:0-524 GCF_000327345.1 Myotis davidii
TGATGGTCTTCAGGAATTTCTGTAAAATAACCATTCAAGCGTAGCGTGTTTGTGCAGGCTTAGGTTCACAGAACAAGCTTTCCCTTTGACATTCGTTAGAGTTTGGAAGGCTCCAGCCTTGTGTTCTTTAGTTAACCCTTTCACATTCAAGGTGTGTATACATTGTTTTCTGACACCTTGTACATAAACAGCAAAACAATACATGATTATTTCCCTGTGTCATATAATTTATTATCAGATTTTAAAACAGTAGTACTCAAATTGGGTGTTCTCATGGGACATTGAGAAATGTGTGGAGACATTTTTGGTTTAATTGGTTCATGATTTAATGGGGAGTTGCCAACCAATGTTTAGACAGCAGAGGTGCTACTCAACATCTTACAGTGCATAGAACTATCTTCCTTTCCCTAATCTATCAGAGTTACCTATTACCTAGTTCAGAATATTAACAGTGCTGATCCCTAGCTAGTTTGGTCAGTGGATAGAGCATTTGTAAGATTGGAGTCACTCAAGGAAATAGGCGG
>NW_006349901.1:0-524 GCF_000327345.1 Myotis davidii
TGGGAATCTTTTTAAAATCCTGATTTCTGGGTAGTAGATGCTGAACACATGCTAGTTAATTAACACCAGACCTTATGCTGGGAAGCAGTGGGCCACACACAGTCTCTTTCTTCAAGGAGCTCAGAACCTGGGAAGAACAAGAGATGGGCACAGAGACATTCCTGGCCGATGCAGGGAGAAAGGACAGCCCAGGAATTCTGGGGACCCCAAGGAAGATGGACTTAAACCCCTTTTGTGGGATAGGCTCAGTGCTTGGTGTGAACTTGTGGAGGAATGTATGTTATCAGAAAGCTTCATAGAGGAGGTGGCATTTGCACTGGTCTTTGATAGCTATGCAGGAGTTTTCTAAGCCAAGAAGGCAGGGTTAAAGAAGGGTCTTTCAAGCAGAGGCAAGAGCATCTGCAAAGCATGAGGGTGGGGAAAACATGGAGTGTCTAGGAGGTTGGCGAGGATTTTGCTGTTTGGGAAAGGAGGCTGCAGTAATTAGCAGGGGCTAGAATGGGCAGGGCCTTGAATGCCAGGCT
>NW_006349902.1:0-524 GCF_000327345.1 Myotis davidii
GAAAAGTATCCTCAGGTGAGGATTAAAAAAATAGTGTGCACTACCTAGAGGTTCTATGGGGACAGCACCTAACACATATTAACTGCTCCATGAATACTTGTAAGTAATTATTTTAAAGAACGTAAAATAACAATAGTAATACCTATGGGCAGGAACAGCCTAAGGAAAATGCAGGTTTAGTACATGAGCTTTCAGAAGTAAGAAGAAAGATGTTCTTTAAGAATATTCTACTTGAGATGGTCCAGGATTCAAACTAATACCATTCTATCTAATATGCTTTTGAGAGATAAAGTAATATCTAACCTTAGCTTTTAAAGAGCTCATCTAAATAAGTATGCATTTTTCTGTAAATCCTTAGAATATTGAGTTTTTAATATCATATTCCGTTTATTTGGATGCTGTATATGTAAGACTTAGCATACTTCCTGGCATACAAGTAGCCCTCAGAAAATTTTAGATGGTGTTACTAATAGTTGCAGTTGTTGATTGTCTTTTAATATATGTTCATTGATTTCAGAGAGGAA
>NW_006349903.1:0-524 GCF_000327345.1 Myotis davidii
TTTTTTTTGTTCACTTACCATGATGTTTTAAGGTTCATTCATATTATAGCAAATATCAGTACTCCATTCCTTTTTATGAACAAATAGTCCTGTACAGATATAGTATAATTTTATCCATTCTTCTTTGCTTTCTGCTTTGTTGCTATATGATTAACGCTGCTGCAAAAATTCATGTATGAATTTTTGTGTGGACATAGGTTTTCATTTCTCCTAGGCATATACCTAGCAGGGGAATTGCTGGATCTTCTGGTAAATTCATACTTAACAATTTTAGGATCTGCTAAAATGTTTCTAAAATGGTTGCGCTGCCTTAAAATCCCACCAGTGAAGTGACTTTCTTGGACTAATTCAGTGTGTTCTTTGTTGTGCGCAGCCAGTGAAGTCTCTTCTCAGTTAACATATGGATCAGCTAATGATTAGACAGAGATTTTCTCAAGGGCCCTGAACCAATAAGTCTCCTAGTCTTTGCTGAGGGCCCTGCTTGAAAGTTAGGGTATGCCTTCAATGCTCCAGCACACAGTGAA
>NW_006349904.1:0-524 GCF_000327345.1 Myotis davidii
AAAAAAATCTGATATATTAACATCCCTGTTAAGCACTAAAGGAATCCTTGCTACCTAGGCTGATGAAAAGAGATTTGGTGTATAGCTACACAAAGAAATCACTATGGGATAGGCCAAATTCCCTTTACAAGCTACATGCAATAGTCCACCTTAAAGGAAAAGCAAAGTTAATTTTATACCAATATCAATGAGGTCATTGATTAATCAAAATTTCAATGATAAAATAACTAACAGTGGTGAAGTGAATAGATATTTTGAATGGCTGTTCACTGGCCTTTCAGACCAGTAGGATGATGAAGTAGAAAGAACAAAGGACCAGGAGCTAAGACATGCAGACCACGATGCTGCCATCTGAGAAGCCAGGGTAGGGGACCACCAGATGACCCTCAAAAGGCCCTCTGGCTGGAAAGTTATCATGCTACACAAAGGCCAACCACCATCACATTTCCCTCATTCATTCAAAACTGTCCTAATAATTGGGAATGACATAAAGAAGTTCTTTGAAAGAAATAGTTTATAATTGG
>NW_006349905.1:0-524 GCF_000327345.1 Myotis davidii
AAAAAAAAAAAAGTTTCTACTCAGACCGGAGCCCAGGTCAACAGGAGTGAAGGTGGGGGTTCCATGAGCTCCCCCATCACTACAGGGAAGGGGGTACAAAGCAAATGCAAATGAGACAGAGGAGCCTTGCACCCCAACATGTGAATTTTGCAAAGCTCTTGAGCGGGCTGACTTTTGCAGCAGGTCACGGGGCCACTGTGGATGGTCTGAGGTTCACTTGAAATAAGCACCCAGCTGACCCGGGAAAGGGAAAGGCGCCCAGAGCTGGGACGGCTCCCTGTCCCTGCAGGTAGAAGGTCACGAGGGAGACCCGAAAGAAACACGGAGCCAGGCGCACACCTGGCCCTGGGGGCAGGGCCCGCTCACCACAGACCACCTTGGCCCCGCACGAAACCCGGACGTTTCAAAGGAACAGCAAAGAACCAGATTCCCCAGATCTGAAAACCAGTTATGAGTGAATGTCCGAGTTTCACCTTTGAAATGAGGGTGTGCAGCTTTTCTGCCCAGCTTCCCCTGGATGCCCC
>NW_006349906.1:0-523 GCF_000327345.1 Myotis davidii
ATTAGGAAGGTTGAGAACCACTGACCTAGATTGTGAACGTTAAGAAAAAAACTACCTGTGTTGTTTAAGTGTAATGATAACACATGTCAATTCCCTGGAACATCTTGGCTGTCAGCAAATAAACATCAATCAAGCTAGAGCAGCAATGAAGGGAAAGGAGAAAGGGGAAGGGGCGGTGCCTCCAAAGCCTGCCGTGGTCACCTTGAGAGACAGAATGTTACTGCCGATGGGTGCGGAGCCACTGAGGTGATTCACATGCGGGGGGGACATTACCTCAGGAGCAGTCAGGTGAACAGCCCGTGTGAAATGTGCGTGAGGAGGCGAGGAAAGAAGTGGCAGAGTAGTAGAGAAGCTATTCCAACAGTTCAGTGGAGAGACCATAAGATAGGGGAATGAAGTAGAGAAATGCATTTAAAGACATTAGGTGGAACCATATACAAGTGCTATTATTTCTGACAGACTCAAATAGAAAAAGTAGCAAAACATGATTACTGACCAGCATCGACAGGAGTTGAGAAAGAGA
>NW_006349907.1:0-524 GCF_000327345.1 Myotis davidii
GTCCACAGGCTGACGCACTATCCACTGAGCAAATCTGCCTAGGGCAGTACTGAGAATTTTAGACTTTATTTCATAAACAGCAAAATATACACAGACACACAAAAACCCTTGAATGGTTTTTGGCTAAGGGAGAAACATGCTTAGCGATCCATTTTTGGAAAAATAGCTCAGTCAGCAAGATGGATGGGTTGAGGAAGGAATGACTAGACACTGATAGACCAGTTAGGAGCTAATGTAACGATTAAGGTACGAGGGCAGGTTGTACCAGGAAGGAAAGAGCTAGGGCTTTGGCAAAAGAAGCAGGTATAATCAAAGATTCCCACATGTAGTCTCCATGAGTAGTAAACTATGCTTCCATCATTTGAAAACATTGGAGGAACAGACTTCACCTAAGGAAAAGTTTGGTTTTGTCATAGCAACATGTATTTGAAATGACTTATCCTTTCAATACCCAGGAACAAGTTACATATTTGAGGGGGTCTCTATTATAAGTTAAATACAGATCTTGTTCTCAGTTGCTCTAG
>NW_006349908.1:0-524 GCF_000327345.1 Myotis davidii
TTTTTTTTTTAATAAAGCTAAACTTGTTCAATTTAAAGAACTGGACTTTTTTTCTGAGTTTATATTCTTCTTACACTTTTACATTATGATAAAATATCCTTTCTTTTAGGAAATGATTAGCATGTTGTTAGGAGTAGAATTACAAAATGTTGGAATTACACAAATACAAGAAGTTATATGAATATGATAGGAATATACCACATGAAGGGGAAATAATTATTTCTAATAATAGGGTATATCTTCATAGGGTTTACCAATCAAGCCATTTGTCATAGTGCTTTAGACTTTCTATGTGAGAATACAAATCAAGGTTTGGGTTTCACATTGGGAACCAGTAGCAATAGCTGCGTTCATGACCCTGAAACACGATGACAGGTCTCGGAACACCTGACTGATGTAATCTCATTCGGATGAAGCAAAGGTGAGGTATGGTAAAACCTCAATTTTGAGGACCTGGATTTAACAGAATTCAAATTTAATTGACTAAATTCCTGGTCTGTATGTCATATGTGAAAATTAACACC
>NW_006349909.1:0-524 GCF_000327345.1 Myotis davidii
CTGCAATAACAATCATGTGCGCGAAGGGCTGAGCTCGGCAATCCTCGGGCTGGGTGGACGCCATCACCCTCATGCCACCTCGGCTGCAGAAAGAGCCTCTCACTGGTGAGCTGGCAGAGGCGCCTTCATGCTGAGCCCCATCATCGTGGCTGCGGAAGGACCTGCTGTATTTCACGTCTCTGTTAATACAGCATCGCCCCTTCACATAATGCACCATCTCTGGCTGCCTCCTCCTGTGCTGCCCACCAGCCACTCCACCCACAGTCCTTTGGCTGGGCTTTCCTCCCCACACCTGCTCCCTGGTGGTCTCGTCCGCGGCCTTTATCCCTGACTTATTTTTCTATAGATTCTGAGCTCCACACATGAATGTCTTCACTTACATGTGTCACATAAGCCCTGAGCTTGACACGTCTAAAATGCATGAACCAAACACGTGTTTGTGAAACGCTGACTGGATGGAACTTGACTGTCCCAAGGGCAAGAATCCTCTTCTTCTCACCAGTGGGCCCAGCCCAGGGCGTTGC
>NW_006349910.1:0-524 GCF_000327345.1 Myotis davidii
TACTAACTGGAAGGGGTTGAGAGCAAGGAGTTTGAATATGGGTGAGCATGTGACTATGGACAAGGACCTGCTCTGTGCCTCAGTGTCCCTATCTGTGAAAAGAATGCCAGTGTTTTCCCACCAAGAGTTGTTTTGAAGAGTAACTGTAATAATATATATGCAAAATGCTCAGAAGAGTCTGGGTATGAGAGAGGCAGCCATGGTCACTGTCCCTACCATTGACTGTTGTTCTGTGCTGGGCCTCGCTTTGTGAAATTCTTGGGGTGAAGGGAAGTTCTTAGCAGAAAGTTCTTTGTCAGTGAGCACAGCCGACCTGAGAGCAGAGTCCCTTGAGGGATGAGCTGATTGGATTTGATGGCAGCCTCCCACCCCTTTTACACAGGGTCCTAGAGGAAGGTACCTGTCCTGGTGCGTTCACACCTCCAGAGCACACTCCACCCAGGCAGCACTTAAAGGCAGCTTAACGTTCTTGAATTTGGGCACGTTCCTCTTGCTGGCTGGAGCCCTAAGCTTTGTGACAGTAT
>NW_006349911.1:0-524 GCF_000327345.1 Myotis davidii
TTCATGGGTCGATGCCCAACCACTGGGCCACACCAGCTGGACCCTGATTTTTTACAGACATCAGTTGTTTGGTCATTTGACTCCTGGCCATCTATAAAATTGAAAAGGAATCATAATGAGCCCAATCTTCTAACTTCATTGCCTGCCTTAATACAGAATCCTCACCATGGATGGGCTCATTGAGGATATCAAGCGACGCCGGTACTATGAGAAGCCTTGCCGCAGACGACAGAGGGAAAGCTATGAAACCTGCCGGAGGATCTACAACATGGAAATGACTCGCAAGATCAACTTTTTGATGCGAAAGAATCGGCCAGATCCATGGCAAGGCTGCTAAGGCCTGTGGATACTAGGCCCAGTAGGAAAACACTTATCTGGTTGTATCTCCATCTCTTTTCTTTCTGCGACCGTTTCTTGCAATAAACTCAATCACGTATATACAAGAAGGCCTGTGTATATTGCAATAATCCACTAGTCAGCAATGGACCCTCTCTTCTATTAAGTGAAAGAGAAACTGAGTCAAA
>NW_006349912.1:0-524 GCF_000327345.1 Myotis davidii
TTTTTTTTAATGGTAAATTCCCAGTATACATTCATAGAAAGGGAAAGGCTTTCATACACTAAGTCCTCTCTGATGAAGCTACCGGCTTTAAGCTAGCCCTCTTTGCTCTATGCTGCAGCAAGTCTAAGCAAGCTGAAGATGATAAAAAATGTCTCTTCAAAATACCAAAAAAATGATAATATACGGTACTTGAACTTCAAAGGAATTTTCCTTTTGTCAAAGGCTCCCATAATATAATCTATTCTGATTTTAAAATCATGCTAATCTCACTGTGGCTCTTGTATATATCCATTTGGCTGTTAATTTAAAATAATCTGTAGAAAGTCAAATTTCTCAAAGTAAATAACGAAGGCATCCATGTGGTTTTTGGAGAGCAAGTCAACAAAACTTACGTTGAATTTTAGAAAGTGCTATCATTTGGAAATTATGAGGATCCAGTTCCATTTTATTGACTGTTGAATCAAAAGTCATTTTAAGCTTCCAATTTTAACAATTCCACTTTTCAGTGTTAACAATTAACATTT
>NW_006349913.1:0-524 GCF_000327345.1 Myotis davidii
AGTAACTCACTTAACTTTTAGAGCACACTGGAAAAGTATACAGAGAAGACCTTATTACCTCTGTGTGGAAAGAAGTTTAGTAGATGCATTGATGGGCTCACGGTCACATGTGTATTTATTGACACAGCAGAAGTAGAGCACAGTGTAAACATCTAGTATGAAGCTCTTATGTTGCCTGACTAAAGCTATGATGAGGATCAAGTGAGATAGTATATGCTAATGGCTTTGATTGAATCCAAAGTGTCCTATATGTGAAAATAACATTTGTCACATCTTCTGGAGCAAATGACCTTGAAAAAGAGGAGACTTAGAAGGAGTAATATACATTAGAATAAATGGTCTAAATTGGTAGACTATTCAGTAATTGGGTCAGATTTGTGGAATTTTGAGAGTAAAAGAAGTGGTTTGGACAATCCATGATATAGACTGTGTCTACACACCACTGACAAGAATAAATCACACAGTTAACAAAAGGAAAGTCAGTCTCATGGCCAAAAACACCTGAGAGAAGGCACAAGCAACAT
>NW_006349914.1:0-524 GCF_000327345.1 Myotis davidii
CAGAACCATAAGAAAGTCATCTTTTGTTGAGCCTACCTTGCCCCCTAGTGGGCCAAAACCATCAATAAGGAGGACTTTAGAACAGCTAACTCAGCAGTCACACAATCCCAGGCCCCTTCCCTCTGTTTACTGGGTTAACTAAATGCAGATTGTCAGAAAACAAAGAGACTGCCAAGGCTGAATGGAGATTAAAAATGAACAAATTCACCTACATGGTCTTGTTAACCAATGTTATCCCAATAAATGGAATAAAAAGGAACCAAATTCTACTTTTAAAGTGTCATTTCATGAAAATAATTATCTAAAAATAATTTGATAAATCTCATCTTGTGCTATTTACTTGATTTATTTACCTTTGATTGCAGTAAATCCATAAAAATTTATTGAAGTTTTAGTGTAAATGAGGTAATTCACTAAGTCTTAAGAATATACAAAAGAGACATACTCATTTACAGGCTACTAGGGAAGACAAAAAATATACATAACTATAATACAACCAGAGTAGGAGCCTAAGAGGAGTGAAA
>NW_006349915.1:0-524 GCF_000327345.1 Myotis davidii
GTGAGTACTAGTTTTTCATGTGTATGTAAGTTATTTCTTAGGAACATGTAACACTTTGTGAAAAAGATGATAGGGTTGGATTTTTCTGAGAGAGTGAAGGATCTAGTCAGAGATGTACCCCATTAGACAGTTGCTTATCTATACCTGAAAAACATGTTAGAACCAAAAGGCTCTGTCAGGTCTGTAACATTTTCTGAGTTTCCATAACTACGAAATGGGATCCAATCTACTCCAAAGGGTTGTTGCGAGACTTTGTAGATGGGGAAGTGATTCAGAAAGTAGAACACCTTCTTAAGTAGTCTCTTTGGGTTATACGCAACTCAGATTGAAGAAATGAGTATTTATCTAAAAACATAGGGCATTGTAGGGAACGGAAGTTTGTAAAAATGCTTCTGAGTACTGGAACTGAATTCTTGTTCTGGATTGAAGTTGGTTATAAGAATCTCAGGAACATTGTTCAGCAATCTCTACACTAGCATTCAAACAATATAACGGTAAGATTTTGGTCTCAGCATTTTGGGGGG
>NW_006349916.1:0-524 GCF_000327345.1 Myotis davidii
CCATTCATCTCCAGAACATTTTCATGTTTCCAAACTGAAATTCCATGCCCTTAAACAGTAACTACCCATTCTCTTCCCCACTCAGCCCCTGGAAACCACCATTCTGCGTTCTGTCTCTGAATTTGACTGCTTATGTTTTGGTTTTATAACTCTATGATTTATTGGTTTAAATTGAGGTCTACTATCTTCTGTTTTCCCTCCTTGTAGTTATTATCCAATTACTGGGATTGATGTTCTGCTGCTAGATCTTTGCAAGGATGTGAATTTAATTCTCATGCAGTAAATATTTTACTTTCCTTCTCTGTATAGTAGCCCCTTAAATTTCATTATCACATGATGAGGGCAAGAACTGTATCTAGTCTGCTCACACTATATCACCAATGTGTGGTACTTGTTTGCACTCTATAGAATAACATATACAGAGTGCCCCCCACCATGTATACACACTCAACAGCTGATAGCTCAATTGATGTTTTTCTTTTCAGATTTAACCCATTGGAATTAAAGTGTGTATACATTTTTGG
>NW_006349917.1:0-524 GCF_000327345.1 Myotis davidii
TCTATCTCTTTCTCCCTCTCCCTTCACCTCTGAACTCAATTTAAAAAAATAAACTCAAACAGGCTATGATCTGAGACAATGATAGCTTAGAACAAGGTGTTAGGAACAGAGGCTATGAAAAGTGTCTGAGTTTCGGATATGTTTTAAAGATAGAACCAATAGGCTTTATTGACACATTGAATGTAAGTGTGAACTTGTTAAATTTAAAATGCCAATTAGACATCCAAAATGTGAATTAAGAGGTTGCATATACAACTCTAAAGTTCAGAGAAGTCTGACCTAGAAACACAAATTTTAGAGTTGTCAATGAACAGATAATAATTAAAACTATGAAAGTGGCTTTTAAATGTTATTTATTACTCCATAAATGAAGTGCCCAATGAATAGTAACGGCTGTTATAACCCCTTTGTTTTCTTAAGATACTAGAGATACTTGCCAAGTATGTATACTTACCATGTACAGTGGAACCTCATTTCTCAAACTTAAGTCGTTCACAGCACAATATCCTGAGATTTTAACAGTG
>NW_006349918.1:0-524 GCF_000327345.1 Myotis davidii
GGTAAGAGCTGGGAGATAAGTAAGATGTGAAATCTGAGGGACAACCAGGAGAAAGGTGGGAGGGTCCTGTAACCACAGCTGACAGGCTAGAGGTTCTTTCTTCTGAAAAGGCAAAAGGCAGGAATTCTAATCTCTTGGGTCAGAATTTGCAGTATGTAAATGAAAAAATACTAATTCTGTTAGAGTATTTAGAAAATGCAATCAAAATGCAAAAGTAAAAGTCTCATCTGATTTATTTCTATGATTAACATAGCAACAAAGAGCTGATTTGACTTTGTTCACTGAATTGATGCCATCAATATGTTAAATAATAGTAAAGTTAAATAAAATGTTTGAAGGTAGTCATTTCTTCTCTTTAGGGAGGGACACAAATAAAAGATGCAGAATATGTCAAATGAGCAGTGAAGATGCATTCTTGTTACCAAAAGGCTAGAGAAGGAAAATCACTCTCTGTTAAATGTGAGGCATTGCTTTCTCACTTTACCAATGGCAACACAGTTCAAGAAATATGTTGTGGCCAAAAC
>NW_006349919.1:0-524 GCF_000327345.1 Myotis davidii
AAAAAAATGAGATAGATTTGTTGTTCTACTTATTTATGCATTAACTGACTGTATCTTGTATGTGCCCTGACCAGGGATTGAGTCCATGACCTTGGCAAATTAGGATGACACTCCAAGCAACTGAGCTATCCAGCGAGGGATTAATGTACACAAATTTTGAGAAATCATGTAAGAGGTTAGAGAAATCCCAGGATGAAATGCAGGATATGACAAACAATCTGACTGTATTACAAATATGATAGAAATTCACTGAACCCCTTCAATAATGGTAGTGGAGGAGGATTACAGATCTACATAACTGCAAATGGATGGAGTGTGTAACATTAAAGACAAAAGATATGTACATAAGAACTCTACTCTAGTTGATAAAATTGATTCCCACTAGTGTATAGGTTAACAATTCTGACACTATTATATATGTATATTGGAATTAAAGATTAAAGTGTTTTTTGGATGGTGGGAATTAGGTTAGAATGGGAGTTTACAAATAAGCAAGGAGGGGAGGCTAAAATGGTCCATGTGAT
>NW_006349920.1:0-524 GCF_000327345.1 Myotis davidii
TTTTCTAAACATAATTGCAAGCATTTTAGGGCCTATCTAATCGGGTCACTGATGAAAAGTCTGGCTATTCCCCTTGCACTCACAGAATAGCTAAGCATTCATAAACCTCTGAGTAACTGTCTACCATTTTAAGGAATCTGCCCATATTAAGCAACTTCATTAAAAATAATTTTACTAATAGGAAATGTGAGCTATTTCTGTATTCTTAAAACAACCCACCAATTTGTTGTTTAAGTCAGAACTTGTAGTCAAGATCTTCAACATAGATTTAAAAGAGGATTGTTCAGCTTCTTTGTGAATCAACAATTTACTATTATGTCTCTCCATCCCTGTAATTTTCTATTTGTTTTCTGGAATATAAATTTCAAGAGAAGAGTATTGTAAAAAAAATTTAAATAATTATCCTGAGGATGTAACTGCTTCTTTATTTGGAAAAACAAAACAAAAAACACAATACATTAAATAAAAATGAAGTGATTCCCACTGATAACGTCTATACATATAGGAAGAGAACCTAGAGAGAG
>NW_006349921.1:0-524 GCF_000327345.1 Myotis davidii
ATGCCTCTTCTTTTGTGAAGTTTTAGTATAGCAGGGGGTGGGGTGGGGATGGGGGAGCTGAATCAATCTAATCAAGAGTTGACCCAGGTCTGGATTTTGTTATTACCTTTAGTATACTACAGTCTTCAAATTCCTCTAGAAGTAGTCTGCTGTTACCTTGAGCTTAGAGGAGGAGCTGGGTGACAGGGTTTTTCTGTTTTCTCAATCTCCCCTCAGCTTCCAGCTATCTCTGCATGCCTGTACCTCAAAATGGGGTCTTTCTCTATGTACTCGCCCCTCTCCCAGCAGGGCATGCTCTTCCTTATAACAAGATGCTGAGATGTGAGGGGGTACAGAAGTTCCTTTTAATCCTGGTCCAGCTTCAGTCAGGCAGGCTGTGTGCCTGGAATTTGGATTGTTTTCATTTGTTTTAGCATCCCTTCCCCTTATTTCTACACTTGGTCTTGTGTGGAAGTTGATTGCTCTCCCTCCAGTAATAACAGAGGAATAAGATCTCCTTGTTAGTATAGAATCCTGGTCCAGGA
>NW_006349922.1:0-524 GCF_000327345.1 Myotis davidii
TGTATGAATTTTCAAGCACTGGGCCTCTAGTATATATATAAACTGCATATTCCATGAGGTTGGGAACCATGTCTGTTTACATACCACTGTTTTACTACACAACATAGAATCTGGTACAGAGCAGTAATCAACAAATACATGAATTAACTTTAAGCATTGACTGCCCTATGAACTATGGGATTACCAAGCAGAATGTTGGTTTTGAGGGGGTTAATTTTAAAAATTGTGAGATTAAGACAAATGTACAGATCACATTGAGAAGCTTAGTCATTCATTTATCATCCATTCACTCATGCTTCATGCTGAGAAGCAGCTAAATAGCCTTAAAAATCACATATACAATAGGAAAAGGTCATGCAGAAATTGGGGTTTTAAAAATGGAGGTAATATAATAGAATAAATAGTAGAAAGTAGAGTGTGCATACAAAGTATATGCCATAGAAGTCCAGGCACTTGCCAGAAGTACAAATGGGATTCTATTTTATTTATTTTTATTTTAAAATAGATTTTTATTCATTTCAGAG
>NW_006349923.1:0-524 GCF_000327345.1 Myotis davidii
CTGAAACACAGGAGCAAAATGTAGTGTTTCAATCCAGCAGGCACAGTCCTGCCTGTATTCATTTTGCTTTCGGATGGCTGACTGCACATCACTCTTCTTGACTTTTGGAGTCTACAAGCTGCATCTAATGAGGTGCTGTATGAACATCTATCCAAAAATGTCATGCAACACAGACAATTCTTTAAGGAAAGTAAAACACTAAATCTATAATAGCTTAAATCAAGTGACAGCTAGCACCATGAATGCAGTTACTTCAAAAAGGAAAGTCTATTTTAGTTAGGAATTTTACTTAAAACACAGACAAGAACTAGGGAATGCACCAACCATGAGAGACTCTGGAATGGGAAGTTTTTTGTATACCTGTTGTGATTTGAGGCATTTAATTGATATGGTCCTAGGTATCCCTTCATTTCACACAGGAAACAAATTTTTTTCAAGATAACACATTCTGGTTTTTATTCTTTGACAACATCTGGGAAGCAGAGCTGCATATACAAAAGAGCAAAAGTCTAGAAGTTTTTCCC
>NW_006349924.1:0-524 GCF_000327345.1 Myotis davidii
CTAGCAATTAGTTCCTTTCGCTCCACATCCTCATCAGCATTTGATGTTGCTGTGTTTTAGATTTCGACCATTCTAATAGGTATCTAGTGGCATCTCAATGTTATTTTATTTGCACATGAGGTGAATGACACATGAGGTTGAGCATATTTTCATATGCTTATTTATCATCTGTATCATTTCTTCGGTGAGGTGTATGTTCAGCTCTTTTTATTTTTGTACTGTTGAGTTTTAAAAGTTTTTTTGTGTGGCATATTTTGGATAACCATCCTTTACAGATAAGTCTTTGCTAATATTTTCTATGGCTTGTTTTCTTATTCTCTTAATAGTGTCTTTTTTGGAGAGCAGAAGTTTTTTACTTTTTATGAAGTTCAACTTATCAGTGATTTCTTTCATGGATTACACCTTTGGTGTTTTACTAAAATGTCATTGCTATTCCTAAGGTTATTTCTCCTCTGAAATCTAGGGGTTTGGAAATTTGCATTTTAGTTTAGGTCTATGATTCATTTTGAATTAATTTTTTTGTG
>NW_006349925.1:0-524 GCF_000327345.1 Myotis davidii
TTTTTTTAAAAAAACATGTTTTGTTATTGTTCTGGCTGTTTCGAACAAGTGCTTGGCGACTGGGCATATCCATTAGAACTAGGACATGAATCCCACTGATTGGTCTTAGGAATCTAACTTGGGGAAGACACACAGGTGCGCACACACAAAGATGCTCACTGCAGGCTTGTCCAGAAGAGGCAAAACCTGGGAAGAACCCAGACGTCTACTAGTATTATCAAGCAAATGAATAAACAATTATGGCACTGATATTACAAAGGAATACTATGCAGTGAACAAAAGAAAAGTTCAGAACCATATGTATCAACATGAATCTCAAAAACGTACTGTTGGGTGAGAAAAGCAATTAGGAAAATGATATAGCATGTTTCCATTTACATGTAACTACACCAAAAAGATACCTGTTGTTTTTATTTAATTATAATTTTTATCAAAGTCATAGTGGATTATAGGATGATAGGTCTGATAACTAAAAAACTGCAGGTCACAGAAAAAGAAACCATCAACAAACAACAAGAAAACCC
>NW_006349926.1:0-524 GCF_000327345.1 Myotis davidii
TTTGCATATTAAGCTTTTATTATATAGTATATTACTAGGACTTCCAATTTGTGGGGAGAAATGGTTCACATTAAATCAATTGTCAAATTAGAATGTCTTTAGTAGCGTATTTAGTCCACCATCTCATCAGGACACTGCAGTACTTGTGTCCCAGCTCTGCCATGAGAGAGATATCCAGGTTTCTCAGTGAAGAGGTCTGAATCAGCTCACATTTCCATGACAAGGCCCCTCACAGCTGCCCCTGCTGTCATTACAGAGCCACGCTGAGGCACTGAACCACGTGACAAGTTCTTATTAACTCTTTTCTGCGCAGGAACAAAGCTCCAATGTTTCTTCCTAAGGCCAGTGCATCAGACTTGTCCCCTTTTCTTTGGCTGAAAATGGAAAAGCCCCTTTTCTATAGAAACTGAGTCTGTCACACAGACAGCCCCCCCATTATTCTATACATGTGTTACAATTCAAACTCAGTTGAAACACTTGTTCTTCTAGTACAGTGGTTCTCAACCTGTGGGTTACAACCCCTT
>NW_006349927.1:0-524 GCF_000327345.1 Myotis davidii
GGCACAATAGGGGGAATTGTCATCTCCTTTTTTCATCTTGAGGTGGGATAGCCAGTAGGGCAGCTAAGGACATTTTCACAGGCGTCCTAGTAGAAATTCTGTAGCGGGGAAAGGCAATGATGCATTGCAAGCAATAGCAGAAGTATGCTTGAAGGCCTGGGGACCAGAGCAACCTGGCTGTTCAGGACATATACTGGTAGTGCTCTGGACTTCAGTCGGGTGAAGAGCTGTAGCAGGATTGGTGGTAGAAGGTCATGATCATTTGGGAAGCTTGAATTCTATTCTGTTGGAGAGAGGGAGCCACTGGGTAGCTCAAGAATGCAAATAATTATAATCTGATTTATTTCTTAGAAAAATAGCCTGTGATTAGTGCAAAGGCTGAGCTGGAAGGGAGAGACTGAAGACAAAATGAAAATGGGGAGGTGGGGGGAATTTGGGCCTGTGGCATTCTAACAAGAAGGGAATTCAATTTTTAAATAGGCCCAGGTGTTTGTGGAATGGAGGATCTGTAGACCATCACATTT
>NW_006349928.1:0-524 GCF_000327345.1 Myotis davidii
CACAAAAGCAGCCACGGGCCACCGGTCAGCGAATGGGCGTGGCCGGGCCCCGACTTTTGGGGCTGCTGCAGCCTGGACTTCAGGGAAGGTTCACAGTCCTCTTCTGGTCCCCCACCCCCGCCCCCCAACCATTTCGAAACGTAAAACAATTCCTAGGTCACCGGCTTTGCAGACACAGGCCCCAGGGACATGGCTGGAATGATAAAGGCTTTTCCCCCCTAAATAAGCAAAATACCATTGTCGCTCTTTTAAGAAGTGCCAATTATGACACCAAAACAACAGTCACTAAAGTCCCCACTTGGGGGGGAACGTCTACAGCAGCCTGGTCTGGGAGGGAAAGCTCATGGAGTTAGGGAGGCAGCTCTGAGCACAGGCCTGTGTTGCATTCTCTGGGGAAGCCCAGAGGTGGGGCTGTCCCTGGCCCCTTTCTGCACTAGCTGCGGCTCAGAGAGGCACCGCACCCACGGAAGCCCCAGGCTGGTTCCAGCAGGGGGGCCTGCCTGACTGTGGAGCTAGAGCTGGGG
>NW_006349929.1:0-524 GCF_000327345.1 Myotis davidii
TTTTTACTGTGGCCACATCATCTCCTGTCAAGTCTTTAGGTGGTAGGGCTGGACCATAGGCTCACTAGAAAGTAATTCCAGATATGGACAGTCCAAAGATCAAAAAGTAGGTTGAAAAACTAAACCTAGGCTTTCATAAAGGCTCCTTCATAAAAGTCTCTCATAAAGATTAACTACCTAGTTCTTACCTTGGCACAAAGCGTCCCAGCGAAGGTGCAGACATCCGGGCGTTGCGTGGAGCTCGGTGCCTGGATCTGTCACCATTGTCCCTGGAGGGAACAAAAAGACTGCACATAAGAGAGTCACTAAAGCAGAATCAGCCACCAGCCCAAAAGACGAGCATCCCCCAACTAAATTCCTACACCTAGGGGAAGACCCAGAGAAATCAGTGATCTGTTTGCTTAATAATTTGGGTGGCACATTCATATACTCTATTTCTGGAGTACCTCAACTAAATGATCCAGGAGCATTTATTTCAGTAAGGAGGAGTATAGGGAGCAGCTATAGGGTCAAGCCTCGGACTG
>NW_006349930.1:0-524 GCF_000327345.1 Myotis davidii
CAATTATTTTTTATGGAAAAATGTTTTAAATAAATTTATGAAATGTATTTAATGACAAGATTTTTACAATTTAGCAATGTAAAGGTAGAGATACTAACAAAACAAATTCACTTTGAGGCCAGGTAAAGCACCATCCTTTATAAATTCTTCTGTAAATCACACAAATAACTATAGTGGATGCTCCCTGGTGGACATTAATGTGTGATAAACCAATCCTCACACTTTATGTCTACTTCTGCTGTTCTATCAACATTCCTTTTAGCTGGAACCTTGCTCCTTCCAAATCGTGACAAAAGTCAATCCATCCATCACTGCCCAGGGATCCAGTTAAATCCTTACTTCAGACTGCTTCTCTTGGTCCACAAAATGATCAGATCCACTGCCCAAACTCTGTCCACTGGTCAACTGTCCCACACTTCGCTGTCTTTCAGAGGTGATCTTGAATGGGTCTCTAGTGTATTAGTATTCTCTGTTTTTCTCAAACTTACTGAGTCATCTCATCTGTGAACCAGGCCTTTGACTTT
>NW_006349931.1:0-524 GCF_000327345.1 Myotis davidii
GGCCATTGTTACTCTTGTTTCTAAATGAGAAAATAAAATCACATAAATGTTTAAAATCTCCTACAAAGTCACATGTAGATAAAGGGAAAGATAAGACTAGCTTCCTGGATTCTGTGTTATATCCTTTGTAAAATTAGAGCTTGAAGCAGTTAATAGAACATTGTTTCCCTAATCCTATGGGCAGCACCAGTGGTCAGAAGACCAGCAGCTCTTTAGTGCACAGACTGGTGATGGGTTTTCCCTTCCTACTTTCTCAGAAGATACTGGAAACATGTCTATTTAGGAAAACATATTAAGAAAGTATTTAAGAACAAATAGATAATAGAAGGGGAAAGAGGAAGAAGAAGAGAGAGAAGTATGGGAAAGTAATATTCAATGGAGCAGTGACTTGTCTCAACTCTGGGGACAGGAAATAGAGGAGCAATAGTTCACAAGGCAAGTGACTTAGGAGGAGAGACCAGGTGGCCTGAATGCAGGCCATAATTTACATGGGTGTTCAAGATTTTTCCAAGTTTTCTCATTAG
>NW_006349932.1:0-524 GCF_000327345.1 Myotis davidii
ACTTCTGAAACCAGTTGCAAGTCTTAAGTCCCTGGGTTACCCACATTTCTATCTGAATTTGCTGGAAATTGGGTGTTTCTTCAACACTCCCCCGACCTCCAGGTTTGATAATTTCCTAGAATGGCTCACACAATTCAGGAAGGTGGTTTATTTACTATTACCAGTTTACTATAAAGGATGCACTTAGGAATTGCCAAATGAAAGTGATGCCTAAGGCAAGAAATAGGGGAGAGATGCCCAGCTGCCATACCTTCTCCAGGTGTGCTACCCTCCCAGCACCTCAGTGTGTTCACCAACACAGAAGCTCTCTAAACCCCAATTGCCTAGGGTTCTTTGGAGGTTTCATTACACAGGTACACATTATTATATCACTGGCCACTGGTGATTAACTCAGTCTCCAGGCCTTCTTCACTCCCTGGAGGTCAGCAGTGGGCCTGCAAGTTCAGATCATGTAATCATGCCTTGTTCTTTCTGGTGATTGAGCCCTACTTTATATATATTTTTTAAATATTTTATTGATTTTT
>NW_006349933.1:0-524 GCF_000327345.1 Myotis davidii
TTTTTTTTGCTTCTATTTTCTCTCATTCAGTTTCTTGGTACATAATAGGAATGAGTTTTACATGCAACTTTCATTGGTAATCCTTGATAAGTCTCTCCTTGGCCTTTTACATTTTTATCTATCTCACTAGGTCTATTTGGTTCACCTGACCCTCCTGGAATGTATTCAGAAACAAAATAGTTTATACATTTTATGTTTTATTCATAAGCCTTAACTCCCATAGCTACTGACCACTACTGTAATATCGCTTCAGAGAATCACTATCTCTCTTTACTTCTAGTTTGTGCTATATTTTCTCAGTTTAGTGCTCAATTCCAGGGGTGTGTACTATACAGTAAAACTTCACTTAATGTCTTTAAGCAAAATGTATAAAAATACCAGTTTTACCACAGACTAATTGATATAAACATAAGTCAAGTTCCTATAGCATCTCATCAACATCATAACAGAATGATGTTGAATGAATGATGTTATTTGGAGGATCTAATGTATTTATACTCAGTAGAGAGAAAAAAATAATAAGA
>NW_006349934.1:0-524 GCF_000327345.1 Myotis davidii
AAAGGCTGCCTACTCTATGACTCCAACTATACCATTGGACCAAAGACAAAGAAAAGACAAAGCTATGGAGACAGCAAAATGATTAGTGGTGGGAGAGGAAGGGAGGGATGGACAGATGGAGTGAAGAGGATTGTTAGGGTAGTAAAACTATTCTGTATCATACTCGGATGGTGGGCAAATGTTATTATTCATTTGTCAATACTCGGAGGATGTACAACACAAAGAGTAAAGCCTAATGCAAAGTATGGACTTTAGTTTAATAATGATGAATCAATATTCACTCATCAATGATAAAAAGTGTAACACACTAACAGGAAATGTTAATTACAGCTTTAGGTTTACAGCAAAGCTGAGCAGAAGGTACAGGGGTTTCCTGTATAGCCCTTGCCCCCACATATGCATGCCTTCCTCACAATCAGCATCGTCCCCCAGAGTACTGTGTGCATTTGTTGCCGTTGATGAACCTACACTGACACATCATGATTACCCAGAGTCCATAGTTTACATCAAGGTTCACTCTTGGT
>NW_006349935.1:0-524 GCF_000327345.1 Myotis davidii
ATTTTGTGCATCGGGCCTCTAGTAAAAATATAAGAATCTAAAATAATGTAAACATATTTGCACTGATTATAACTAGCTTGCTGTATCTGGCAATCAATGTCATGGTCATCAATCCTCTGGTGATCAATGCCATGCATATGAATTTTAGGGGCATTTATTCATTTGTTCCAGCAACAGATATTGAGTGTTTTTCAAGGTTTCTGGCACTTATCTAGGCACTGAGTTTCAAAAATAAATAAGATATGATACCTTCCTTGAGAATTTACATCTTGTGATTCATACATGCCCTCTCCACATTTTTTCCACTTTCAAATTATACTATTGGTTTTGTGACTTCTCAGCTGAAAGCAATATTTGTTCTTTTCTGTTTTCTAATAGAAATGTAATTGAACATATTTCTCCAGTTTACTAGGAGCACTAAGGCTCTGTAGCATCCTGCATCTTCGCAAACCAGACATTTCAATGATATGTAAATTATGAGGAAATGGGATGACAACAGCCTTGTTTTATAGAAAGAAAAAAAA
>NW_006349936.1:0-524 GCF_000327345.1 Myotis davidii
CGCCGGCATCTGCGCCTCCACTCGTCAGCTGGTGCTGCTCTTGTCCCGTGAACCTTATCGCGGACGTGTCCCCATGCAAACAGCCCAGTGCCCTTCAGGGTAAGTTTCCTCTGTTCCCAGCTCAGCTGGTTCCCCGTCACCTCCGCTCAGTTAAACCGAGAAGGCGTGAGAACGAAGGGGTGACCAGCTGCTAAAGTGCGGGGACATTTCCCACGCTCCCCCCACCCCCCGTAGCACCGGCGGCGAGTCCGGGGACCAGGCTCCCCTCCTTCCTGAGTCAGACCTGCGGGGCCCTCCCCCCGGGATGCTGGGGTGTGCAGCCCACAGGCTGGGGCTGCTGCCGGTGCTGCTGGACGCGGGGAGGGAAGACGCCACGGCTGCTGAGGGGGCGGGGGGCAGGTCCCAGAATCTCCGGTGCGAGGAGGGGCGTCCCGGGCAAAGCAGGGTCCCTGAGGGTGTTGTCAAGTCCAGTGTCCAATGGCTCCACGTGCTTTTGTGGTTGTTGTTAATCCTCATCTGAGGAC
>NW_006349937.1:0-524 GCF_000327345.1 Myotis davidii
TGACTGGAATCGAACCTGGGACCCTTCAGTCGGAGGGCCGAACACTATCCACTGAGCCAAACTGGCTACAGCCAGACCTCAATTGTTTTAGGTAGAAGAGAGTATATTCTGGTCTAAATGCTGATTGGAACAAATTTTGTCTTACCCTAAATTGTTTTCTTATAAGCTGAATTCTGCTTGTCCTTAAAGAACAGTTGTCCTGCAGCTCTGAGGCCCAGCCAGCTGAGCTGTACCTTTGCTGTATAAAACTGTGTCATGGCCTGGACCTGTGTGTCAAACTGTTACATAACTTCAAAACTTTTTCCTGATTAAGAATAAGTTTTCCTTTGCTCTACTTGCATTCATTCATTTATCTAGGCATCATTATTGAGTGCACTTCCAGAATGTACTAGGCATCACTGGACAGCAGAAATGTGTAGCTGAGGTAAATGCTGAAGTGTCTGAACCGATTAGGTCTTAGCCCTGAGGAGCTTCTATTCTGCAGGAGACTAACACGAAGTACAATGATGTTTTTCAGTCATGAG
>NW_006349938.1:0-524 GCF_000327345.1 Myotis davidii
TATTAGGCTTTTATTATATAGGATAATATGAGTATGTTTCCTATTGTGTAATGAAGAACATTAGAGAAATAGCATACCTTTGGTATTTAAGATATAATTACAATTGTTGCATAAAATCTCTACATGTTATGGACTTGTAAATTCTCATTGTAAAATTTCCTTAAAGGCAAGAGTTTAAGTGAAAAAGAATATTGTAAAGAAGTTTCTTACTTCAATGTGTTATATACTTCCAATTCTTTTTCAGAAAGTTCCTTTTTCAAGTTTCCCAAATGAAATGGATTTGGAAGAGCAGACTTCTTTTTGGTGACCTGAAAAATACAGTTCAGTAGATTAGTTTATGCCTAAGAATAGAATTAAATAGCAGAAGTAATGTAAAAACTAAATATCCTTTGAAGAGAACTATTTACTATTTTGCAATGTTACCTTTACATACTTTCAATGCTAACTTGTGTCTCTTGGCTTATCCTTTGCTGTCAGAGACCCCAGAGCCATATCATAGAAAGAAATGAAAGTTCTCCCCAAAA
>NW_006349939.1:0-524 GCF_000327345.1 Myotis davidii
CTTTTATTATATAGGATATGTGTTTGTATACAGATATAGAGTTATTTTAAGGAATTGGCTCAGGTGATTGTTGGGGCTGATAAGTCTATTTCAAGGCAGGCCAGCAGACTAGAAACTCAGGCAATATTTTTATATTACATTTCCGGGGTAGAATTCCTTCTTCCTCAGGAGACCTCAGATTTTGCTCTCAAGGCGTTCAGCTTATTGGGTAAAGCCCACCAAAATTATTGAGGGTAATCTCCCTTAAAGTAAACTGATCATAGATGTTAATCACATCTATACATATCTTCACAGCAACATCTAGATTAGTATTTGAACAAACAAGCATCATAGCTTAGCAAAATTGACATATATCAAGTTAACCATCACAGTCACATTTCAAAATTTTATAAAACTGTGCTGGTAAAACAACACCTACCCAAGTTGGGTCTGGCCTGCCATCTGCCAGTTTGCTATTCTTTCTCTATGTGCTGGAGCAAGAAGCTTACTCCTTCCAGACGTGTGTGTGTGTGTGTGTGTGTGTG
>NW_006349940.1:0-524 GCF_000327345.1 Myotis davidii
CTTCTGGTTTGGGGTAGGGTGCAGTGGGACGGTGAACATGGCCTCACTGGGTTTGAGGAGTGGTGATGACAACCCTGAGTGGGGAACTCGGATCTGGAACTGGGGAGAGGAGTTGTAGATGGAGATGAAAATCTGGGAATTGTGGCTAGATTAGGCAAATGAAATGACATCATGTTTATGTGTGCTTGGGCTGTAGGAAATGCCACTACCATGTATTGACAATGGCATAGTCATGACTTAAGATATCCTCAATTCCTGGTTCACGTTAAATTGATGTCTCCTTCTGCATCTTGTTTTCCTGCCATGGGAAGATTGGTGGAGTCGGCACTGTCTTCTTCACATCCGCCTTTCATGAGCCTGGGCTTGGACTGAGCCTGGCTTGAGCCTTGGAAAGATTGGATTCCAAGGGAGACGGATTGTTGATGGTCCACGTTTCCTCAAAAGGTGATTTCAGACTCTCTGGGGACAGGGATGCCATAGAGCAGCAGTTTTCAGCCTGTGGGTCGCGACCCCTTTGGGAGTCA
>NW_006349941.1:0-524 GCF_000327345.1 Myotis davidii
AAAAAAAAATATCAGGCCCCACATAGTAGCTGACAGGGCTTGTTTTAAGAGCCCACGAGAGTAACCCTTAAAGATCCATAAATATGGGAAGGGCTCTGCAGGGTATTTGAGATACTGTGTTTTAATAGGAGACAGCACCACATGGATTTTTAAGTACCTTGAGTTTAGAAGACTTTTTCTGTGTGTTTCTCTTTTAAATTTGATTGTTAAATCTTGAAATGAACAATGATAATTGAAATGTTTAAGAGAGAGATACGGTGTGTTTTAGAAGTATCATTATTGTTTTTATGAGATTAAAGAAATGGTAACTGGGCTTATGTAAACATTGATCTGATGTCTGCTACCTCTTAAACGAGATTACAGGAGGTGCTCAGTAAATATTAGTGTGCATACACTTCTAGTCTTCTTTCAACCTGAAAGATGCTTATAATTTGGGAAGGTTAGGGATGGAATAGTTGCTGGATTCGGAAAAGCACAGAACTTCATGCCTGAATATGCATCAGACTCACCTGTGAAGATTTTTT
>NW_006349942.1:0-524 GCF_000327345.1 Myotis davidii
CTCACTTAACGTCATCAACAGGTTCTTGGAAACTTCGACTTTAAGTGAAAGGACATAGAACGAAACCAGTTTTACCACCGGCTAATTGATATGAAGAAGAGTTCTGTTCCTGTGGTGTATTTCTAGTTGCATCTTCTGAAACCCTGCCTTCTGTTGGACCATTGACCACTTCCCACCAATATTGTAGTTGCCTGTTTGGCTGCTTGGATCCACCACAAATCAGAGTTTTTAAGATGGCAGAGACTCTGTCTTCTTTACACCTTTATTTTCATCACCCGTATAGTGTCCATCACATAGAAGTGTTGAATGATTGGGAATGAAGGCGAGTTTTTGACATGTTGGGCCTTTGAGACCTCTAGGTAAAGATAACCTGCTAAGATGTTGGTTGTCTAAGGCAGACACTCAGGTGGTTGTTCTGGGCTGGAGTTAGGGAAGGTGGTTGATGCCATGAACAGAAATGAGGTGACAAAGTCAAAGTGTCCAGACCAGTGGTTCTTGACCTGTGGGTCGCGACCCCTTTGGGG
>NW_006349943.1:0-524 GCF_000327345.1 Myotis davidii
TTTAATTTCCAAATATTTGGATATTGTCTTCTAGACAGCTTTCTGGTATTGATTCTGATCTAATTCCATTATGTCCTGAGGATATATGTGGTATTACTTGAAACTATTTAAATTTATTGAGTCATATTATATGACCCAGAATATGGTCTTTAAATGTTCTGTATGAACCTGAGAAGAATATGTGTTTTGCTATCATTAGGAACAGTGGCCTATAAATGTCAATCAAGTCAAGCTGGTCGATGCATTGTTCAAGATATCTATACCATGCTAAATCTGTCTACCTGTTATATAAACTATTGAAACAAAAGTAGAAAGATTAAAATCTCCAAATGTAATTGGAGAATATTTATTTCTCCTTGAAATCCTACAAATGTTGCTTTATGTATTTTGTAGCACTATTTGTAGGTGCATTAATATAAACATATAAATATTAATAGAGTTATTCACATTTATTTTTACTAGTATTAACATGGTATATATTTTATTATCCTTTCATTTAAAAAAATATTTTTATTGATTTCAGA
>NW_006349944.1:0-524 GCF_000327345.1 Myotis davidii
CCAGCCTAAGCCCCTAATAAGGCACCATTCCTCAACTGCTTTAACGTCTTCTTGGTAGTAAGTGGTATATATCAGGTGACTTCCATCCTAGAAGAGTGAGGCGTAGGTACATCCTCACAGGGATGCCTATTTCAGGTACAGGTTTCACCTTTCCTGTTCACAGAACAGGCATGAAATTTCACACAACATAGCACCTGACCGGGAATTCACTGCACAGCAAAGGAGGGGTCCACGTGATGCACCCTCCAGAAGCAGCTGACCTCAGAGAGCCCTGGAACAACCCACTGAAGGTACAGTTGGAACACCAGCTTGGAAGAAATACTTTGCAAGGATGAGTGCCATCCCTCATGACATAGTGCATGCACTCAATCAGAGATCTATAAAGTGCTAAGTTCCATTCATTAGAAAGAATAAATGGGTTTAGGACCAAAGGCTAGAAGCAGAGAAGCCCTGTTTATCACACCCAGTGACCCCATAGGGTATTCCCACCTCACAACTTTAGGCTCTGCAAGGTCAAGGTCCCA
>NW_006349945.1:0-524 GCF_000327345.1 Myotis davidii
TTTTTTTGCCAAAATCTAAGTCTTCATGAGAATCAATCAACTCCTGCAGGCAGAGCCTAATCAGAGATTCAAGGTAGCTCTGCATGTGGAGTTCTGTCTGAGTTATTTACTACAACATTGCAAATATTCAACTGCTATTAAAAACAATGCTCACATTACTTAGGTATACATGTTTAACGGCTAGATACTCCAGGAGAGATCTTTTATACGTTGTACTATACTGCTTGCTATTCTGCAATTCTGAGTACTATATTACCAAGACCAAATGGCTATAAAGTTATATCATTAATAAATACATTACCTTTCTTTCTGAATTTAACAGAAACCACCACATTTAAATTTGTCATAAATGTGTCATACATGAAGATGCTTGTGGGAAAGTGGACACATGCAAATGTTTTCTCTTACTTTCTTGTGTGATTTATTGGCCAGTAGGTTCCTACCCAAAATGTGATGCACATTAACAGTCTCCTAAAGCTCATTTGCAATTCTCCAGTGAGATATTGTGCTTCTTCCCCCACCCC
>NW_006349946.1:0-524 GCF_000327345.1 Myotis davidii
GCTCTATCCACTGAGCCAAACCGGCCAGGGTGCCCCACAGCTATTTCTGAAGCAAACACATAAAAGCGAGCACTTATTGAAAGCGTAATATGTGCTAAACCCAGTTATAACAGCTTTATGTGGGTTAGTTTAAGTGTCACCTACACTGTAGATAACCTAATTTTACATGCTTCGGATATAAGAAAATGTAACACCAGAGACCTTAAGTAATTAGATCAGGGTCACACAGGTCGTGGAGTGGAGTCAGGGTTTGGACCCAAGCATTCTGGTCCCAAAGTCCACAATTTAACCACCAAACCACGGTGCCTGTGCATTACTGCCTGATTTAGACAGTATGTGGCAAATAGTAGGAGCTCAGTAAATGAGGGGCGTTATTTATCCCAGAGGAGTTTAGGGCACAGCAGGTATTATAAGTGCATATTTGTCTGGTAGGCGAAGCCATTCCTAACTCCTGGGCCCTGAAGGCGTTCCCAATTTCCCTGTCATTTCCCCTAGAGTGGTTCTCAACCTTCTGGCCCTTTAAA
>NW_006349947.1:0-524 GCF_000327345.1 Myotis davidii
ATATGATCTAGCAATTCTACTTCTGGATATATACCCAAACAAACTGAAAGAGTCTCAAATACATATTTGTACACCTGTTCATAGCATTATTATTATTATTATTTATAACAACATTATTCATAATAGCCAAAAATAGAAGCAACCCAATTATTGACTGACAGACCAATAAACAAAATCTGATCTATACCAATGGAATGGATTACTATTCATATTATAATATGAATATATCTTGGGGATATTATGCTAAGTGAAATAAGCCAGACAAAAAGACAAATACTAATAAATACACTTATGTGAGGTACCTAGAGCAGATAAATTCATAGGAAGTACAATGGTGGTTGCTGGAGGCTGCGGGAAAGGGAAGGGAAGCTGTTTAATGAGTATAGTTTCAATTTTGCAAGATGAAAATTATTCTGGAGATTGGTTGTACAACACTGTGAATGTACTTACCACTACTAGACTGTATATTTAAAATCGCTATGATGATATAGTTTATGTTATATGTATTTTACCACAATTAAAAA
>NW_006349948.1:0-524 GCF_000327345.1 Myotis davidii
GCACGAATTTCATGCACCGGGCCTCTAGTACTACTATATTAGGCCCCAAAGCGGGGAGGCAGAGCTGGCCACAAGGCAGCAGAGGCTGCCAGGGACACTGGGCTGCACTTGCCTGGGGCAGTGGGAGTTCTTTCTCTAAGGCTCCCCGACCCATGGCCCTTGGCCTGCCTCACTGACTGAGGCTTCTTAGCTGGAATTGACATCAAAAGATGTCCTCACCTGGCGCTCCCCCCGCCCCCTCCCCGCCCCAGGCTGTGCTACTTATAAGCTGGACAACCTCGGGTACATCACTTAACCTCTCTTGGCCTCGAGTCTTCCTTTCTGTAAAAAGAGGAAGCTGGACTCTAAATCAGTGGTTCCCAAATATTAGTCCAATGTCTTCCTCCGAATCTTCAGGTGAATTTTACAACTACAGCTTCCTGGCTCCTGCATGGAGCCAGGGCCTGGGGAGCTGGTTTTATAAAATTCTGTAGGTGGCTCAGATGCACAGTGGTTTGGGGCACCTGGGCTAGATGCTGCCTCAG
>NW_006349949.1:0-524 GCF_000327345.1 Myotis davidii
GGGGCATTACTCTGGCTCCTGTCACTGGAGGGGACTCTTGCCTGTTCTCGCAGGTGGATCTGACCTTCAGTAGGTGATTTTATTAATTTAACATCTACGTGAGGAGTTACAAGCTATTGGATTGTGGGGGGAAGTGACGCATTCACTTTAGTGTTACATGTGTACATATGTCATCTATGTATATTGCGTGTGTATAAATGGAGAGAGAAAGGGAAGGAAACAGAGAGACAGAGAGCACACCTGGGACTGTGCATCGGAACCTCTATGTAGATCAGCTACACAAAATGGGAGTAAAGATGCTGAACGCTCTGAGGGAGAGAAACAGTCCCCTCCAGGTACTGGGAGGAGGGCTGAGGCCGGGCTGATTCAAGGACGGAGGAAGGTCGCCTGCATTTCCCGCCTTAGCTCTGCGAGCAAGTGATCCCCACCACAGACCAGGGAACGGTGCTGAGGCCCTCGGTGACTGAGCTGGACCTGCAGGCGGTGAGGAGGGGGGGACAGGAGAGGCTGTGCTGAGGGCCCTC
>NW_006349950.1:0-524 GCF_000327345.1 Myotis davidii
AAAAAAAGTGCTTTATGTTACTTAAAAGTTTCAATAGCTGCCTTAAATGTGGCTCCGTCGAAAGCCAGCCTACCCTGAATAAATATGGAGCATGAACATGTAAAGTATGGCTTTCAATACAACTGCAGGGTAAAAAGCATCCCTTGAATTTTCTGAAGGTTGCTCTGTGGCATTGATCTTCCTATAAAGAACTAAAAACGAATACCAAGAGGTGAATTTTAAACAGGACCTTAAGGAAGATTAGTATATGAAACTCAACAAAACACAAGAAATCAATTCCAGATGAGCTTTTCATCTACATACGAGAAGGGGAAATAAATCTTTCTGAAAAAAATATGAGAGCGTCTTCATGACACTGGAGTAGGTAGAGTCCTTACGTAACACAAAAAGCACTGACCTTAAAGTAGAAAGAGATGAATTAGATCACGTTAAAATTATGAATTTCTCATCACCACTTTTAAGAGGGTGAAAAGGCAACCGCAGGGTAGAAAAGATGCTTGCGCTACAAACACCAGCAAAGAACT
>NW_006349951.1:0-524 GCF_000327345.1 Myotis davidii
GGAAAATGGCAGCTCTTAAAATCTTGAGAGATGGACATATTAAGAAGCAGGTCCACTAGGAAAAAATGAGAGTTTAGATTATTTAAGTGAAAAAGTCAAGGATGGGAAAGTGATAAGCTTTGATAAAGGAAACGCTATGAGCCAATTTTTCCTGGTTACCAGTGTAGAATGGGAGGAGTCAGATTGCCTTGACATTTTATGAAGTTATCAAAACATCTGCAGAATCCACTGAGCTTTTGAAATGTACTAGAATACTGTCATTCTACATGATAAACCACCTCAGAACATTTGATGCATAATCTTCTAGTTAAAAAAAGTACAGAATAAGAAAATGCTAAAGATCTGTTCACTTAGAACGTAAGAAACTTGTCTACTAGTGTAGCTCCATATTTAAATGTTTTCTCTTATCCTTATTAAAGATATCTAATCAGTTCATAAAATTAATGCTAAAGGTGGTAATTCTTTATACTTCAACTTTAAGCTTTAGATTTTTAATAAAAACTAATTGGCCCTACCCAGTTTGG
>NW_006349952.1:0-524 GCF_000327345.1 Myotis davidii
AGTTATTAAGTAGAAATAAAATCAGGATATGGAAGAGTTATCTGCACCTTCATGTTCATTTTATCAATATTCACCATAGCCAAAGCATGTAAATAACAAAGTGTCCATCAACAGATGAATGGATACATAAAATGTGGCATATACGCAAAATGGGATATTAGCCTTATAAACGAAGGAAATCCTGCCACATGCAACAACATAAATGAACCTGGAAGACATTAGGCTAAATGAAATAAGCCAGTCACAGAAGGACAAGTACTGCAAGATCCCACTTATATTAAGTATCTAACATAGAGTCAAACTAATGGAAGCACACAATAGAATTGTGGATGCAAGGGGTTGGGAGAGGGGAAATGGGGAGTTCATGATCATGGGTATAAACAAATAATTAAGTTCTAGAGATCCTTTGTACAATGTAGTACTTATAGTTAACAATACAGTATTGTGCACCATAAAATATGTTAAAAGGATTAAGTTCACATTGTGTTCTTAGCACAACATACACACACACACACACACACACA
>NW_006349953.1:0-525 GCF_000327345.1 Myotis davidii
ATATTGATCTTTCTCATAACCATTCATTCATTCGTTCATTCATTCCCTACCTCTCTCCTCTATGGATATGGTATGGATATACATAACTAGGTGTGTCATTTCCTTGACTTTTGTTATGATTTTTAAAATATATGTGTCACCCCAAACTATGATACGATTTTGTTGCTTTGGTTTTTTATTTTGGTTGACTTTTTTACATAAGTAGAATCATATCAACTGTATTCATTTCATATGTATCCAGTTTATTGGGTGTAGCTCTAAATCTTTCATTTTCTTTTTAGTTAAGAATTGTATGAAGGTACTACAGGTATTCTTTCTTTTCTAAAATTGTTAGATCTTTCATTTACTTTTTCTTTATGACTATCACAAGCAATATTGCAAAGGTTAATTTTGTAAAGGTTTATATGATGAAAATCTATCTGTACACTTCAAGATGGTAGCCATTAGTCATATATGTATAAATAGCACTTCAAATGTGTTTAAAGTGACTGTAACTGAGGAATTGAAATATTAGTTTGATTTTAC
>NW_006349954.1:0-525 GCF_000327345.1 Myotis davidii
GACATGAGACTCCTGGGTCAGAGACAAAGGACTGTGTTACTCATGGTAATAGTAGCAGCCAGAGTACCAGCATTTGCTCCAGTTGCCTGAGTCCCAGATCTCGCAAAACACATTAACGTGGGCAGGCATCACCTGCCCTGGCTGTGGCTTACTATACCAGAGAGGAGCCCCATACTTATGAAACCAAATCTTTCATAATTAGCAGTAAGTTGGCCTGACTTTCGTCCCAGAGGATGACATTATCTTTATTATCCTGGATAGTTAACAAACTTGCCCTTCAGAGGGAGAATATCTCTGTCTTCTAAGGCTGTTTGATACACAAACATGTGTGAAAAGAAAAGCATTTGGAACAAAGGTGATCAGTGCCTCTGCTCACCAGATGAGCAGAAAAGTTCAACCTATGGAGAATTGCCTCTCATATCTTCTTAACTCTGTCCTTAGGGCAAAATTGGCAAACTGTGATCCTTAGGCAAAATCTCACCCACCTCCTCTTTTTTGTAAATAAAGTTTTATTGGCACACAGCT
>NW_006349955.1:0-524 GCF_000327345.1 Myotis davidii
CCATATGGTATCTTTATGTTAAACTTCTGAAGGAACTGCCAAGCTGTTTTTCCAAAGCAGCAGCACCATTTCACATTGTTACTGGCAATGTTTGAAGGTTCCAATATCTCCATATTCTTGTCAACAGTTATAGACTGTTATATTATAGACATCCTAGTAGATAGGAAGTGGTATTTCACTAGGTTTTGATTTGCAATTTGCTAACAACTAGTGATGTTGAACATCTTTTCATGACTATTTGCTATTAGTATATATTCTTAGAGAAATTTCTACTTAAATCATTTGCCCATTTTAAATTGTATAATTTGTGTTTTTATGATTGAGTTTTAAGAGTATAGTGTGATTTTGAGGTTAACCTCAATTACTCCTTTTTATGAAGATGTCATAAAATCCTTAGTCATGTGCTTAAGATAATATGAACTATTCATTCCCATTTACGCTTTTGCCATTCTGTATCATTCACAGATCTTTTTTTTAATTGTTTTTCTGCGTATGGATTTTTCTAAGATTTTTATGGTTTCCCA
>NW_006349956.1:0-525 GCF_000327345.1 Myotis davidii
AAAAAAAAAGCTTAGAGGGAAAATAATCAGTAAAAATAAATTTATGGTGGAAAGAAAAAGCAGATCTCTAATGTCTGTAATAGCAACTGGTGCATCCATTCACATGGGTCAGAAGAGGAAGACTCGGGCAGGTCAAATATAGACACAACTAATAGCATCCCAGAGGCCTGCACATTTCCTCTGTAAGTTGACTTCCTTTTTAGAATCTCATATCATGGGAAAAGTAAACCTAGGAGCTAACATGCCAAAACTGACATAAGTATCAACACCTTAAAACATCAAGTATAGAAATATATCAGAATGGTCACACCTACATACCAATATGGGATACTAGAATTAAATTGTTTAGAAAATATGTTAAATTTCTAATATATATTTATGCTTTACTATATAATTTTCTGTTTGAGCAATGTTTCTCATTCATTTAGCCATGGATACTAATTTTTTTCTAACAAACTCAGCATTTCTTAGTGATTTTCAGAAGAATTGTACTTTTAAGAAAATCTTTATTGTTGAAAGTATTAC
>NW_006349957.1:0-525 GCF_000327345.1 Myotis davidii
ATGTTAGCCTTTGAGTTTGACATGCTTGCTCGACTGCTTCTCCAAAAACATTCTCTGTCTCTGTCCAGTTGATTGTCTTCCCAGGAAGAAAGTAATGTATCTTCATAGTCTTCTCATCTAGCTCCTTAATCAGACCAGAAGCTCTGTGAGGAACTAAGCCACACCCACCTTTTTCAGCATCGTATTCTCAGCATTTAACAGAAATGCTGGCACGTAGCAGGATCTTACTAGATAGGTAACTGTATGAAAAAGTGATTCTGTATCTGGACCGAAGAGATAGGAGAACTTAGAGCTCTAATATATTTATAGAGGACTTCCAGAAAATTGCTATGCTAGGAATATGGATCGCTTCCTATTATCATAAAGCATATAGTGGTCATGAGCTCCTAAGGTGACCCTGAGACCAGCCCAGCCTCCAGGGTCACACTGCAAGTGCTCAAAATATTTGTTGATCTGATTTCTAGATGATCTGATTTCTGGTTTCTTTTTTTTCTTTTTATTGCTAAAAGTATTACAAAGGGTATT
>NW_006349958.1:0-525 GCF_000327345.1 Myotis davidii
ATAACAGCTCCTGAGACAATACAAACCCGTACTACATCTCTGTTTGCCATGTGATAAGGTACAAGCTCTTTCCACACATAATTAAAAAAAAATCTACCCAACAACCTTGAGGAAGGCTGTATTATCTTTATTCAATTTATAGATGAAAAAAACTTAAGCTTAGATGATAAAACTATCTCAAATTCACACAAGATGTTAAGGGCCAAAGATTTGAACTTAAGTCATTTTAAGTAAGAGCTACCATGTTTGTTTGAATAGTCAATTAGATGAATGGGACTAAAGTTCATCCTCCATTCCATTCACCACACCTTGAGCCGTGTAAGCCACTCAGAGGAAGGACACCCTTTGCACTGCAAGGAGGAATAGCAGTTGTTGTGCCCGAGGCCCATATTTCCATCCCTGCACCGTGAATAAACCTAGAGATCTGAGTTCAGCAAATTGTACTTCGAAATCATGCTGTCAGTATTAACTGAGACACATTCAAGAATGCTCGATGGAAGTAGATAACATGATAACATATATATA
>NW_006349959.1:0-525 GCF_000327345.1 Myotis davidii
ATTCTGTAGTCAAACTTCATTCTGAGGCTTCAGTGACAACATGAATGTGGAAATTTTAAGCAGTAACAATTCTAAAAACTTGTTAAAACTTGTCAGTTTATACAGTCATAAAAGGAAATGGGGTCAAATGCAATGGTTTTCTGTTCTGACCATTCCTTCAGATCTAAGTAGCCAGCAACCACGCACCTTTGTAGTGCCATGTATTGAACAATGGCTCCTCTGTGATCAATTGAATTAATTGAAAAAGATGGTTTAGATAGCTCTGGGCAATTTAAATATGACCCAGGCAAACAATGTAAAGTATGTATGGAAAAGAAAATGGAAAAGAGAATACAATAATGCAGAGAAAGGAAGAACATACCTATTTAACCTTATATAGCTCATTAAATAAACTATCTGAGCAATTTACAAGAATGTACCTGTAAACCCCATTGCACCATAGACACAAATACAGTAACAATATGAACTGACTTCAAGCTTGTAGCATATTATTTGAATACTAGGGGCCCAATGCACAAAATTCAT
>NW_006349960.1:0-525 GCF_000327345.1 Myotis davidii
CTCTTCTTTCTTCCTCTTCCTGTACAGTTGTCTCCACTTTTCAAGTGTCTGGTAAGGGCTCAGGGCGAATGATAAGTCACATGTTATGAGTAAATATCAAAGTTGCTTTATATGCCAAACACTTTCAATGAAACTGAATTGAGAGGACAATGGCTGTTTGCATAAAGGGTGAGTTGGCATTGCTCTGGGAAGCAAACAGTACATGCTCGCTTCAAACCTGATGGCCCAGACACCTGCATGCACTCCCCTCCCGTGTGCTCACCTCACGCGCCTCACACACCACACCCCACAGCACACGAGTCGAGAGGACAGGAGTCGCAGCAATATTGCATTTCGCAAACATTTGCCTCTTGAACTTGGGCATTAGAAGTTCATTTTGCGAAGTAAAGGTTCCAGAGAATTAAGTCTAAGGAGAAAGCTGTAAAGGAAACTGCATATATGGTTTGGGGTTTAGGAGCACCCCAGGGGTCCCGCCTGGTGCAGCCAGCAAGCTCAGTGCTGTGATAAGAGAGGGGGGAGGGGGGA
>NW_006349961.1:0-525 GCF_000327345.1 Myotis davidii
GGGGTGGGAGTGTCTTTGCTTCCAGAGTAGCTGAGGCTTAGATCTTCTAAACATTATCTTAAAATCTTAAAAGTCATCTGAACGACTTTTCTGGAAATTTCAAATCAATCTTGCATTCTTTCCAGCATCTAATTGATTCTGGAATGAAGACAGAGCCAATTTGTATAATGTCTCATTGTTGAAACTTATAGCAGCTCATGCTCTAAGCTATATAAGAACACGGACCAAGCAGGCCGTGTCCCTTCTCAGATGGACTACTTAAAAGTATGGGGCTCCAGAGATGTAAAGAGGAACATGTGGACTTCAGATACTGTTTTTCTCAGACAGGTCACTTCAGGGGTGTTTATTGAGTGAGTAGTTTGAGGGAGGATTTAAAGCGGGAAGAATGATCATGGATGAAGGTCTTAAAGTTATTTCTTACTGAGATTTTTATGATTCTTACTCTTAGCTCCTAAGCCTCAATTCTACCTCTCTGAGTCTGTGATGACCCTTATCCATCATTGTAGGTGATTGAAATTATGTGTC
>NW_006349962.1:0-525 GCF_000327345.1 Myotis davidii
AAAAAAAAAATTAAAGAGGATGGAAGGTTTAACTCATTCTAGGAGGCCAGCACTGTGCTAATACTAACTGATACAACATATACCTCAACAAAAAACTAGCAAACTAAATTCAACAGTATATCAAAAGGATCAGATGCTATAATCAAGTAGGATTTGTTCCTGGAATGCAAGGATGGTTCAACACATGAGAATCAACTGAAAAAATACACTACAACAACAGAATGAAGAAAAAACACATCATCTCAATTGATACTGAAAACACATTTGACAAAATTCAACACCCTGACATGATCAAAACAGCTTAAAAACCAGTAATAGTAGGAAACTATCTCAACATAATAAAGGCAATCTGTGAAAAACTCACAGCTATCATATCTGATTGTGAAAAACTGAAAGCTTTCCCTCCAAAATCAGGAACCAGACAAGTATTCTGCTTTTTCAACTTCTATTCAACATAGTATTTGAAGTCCTAACCAGAGCTATTAGGCAAGAAAATAAAAGGCATCCAAAGTGGAAAGGAAGAAG
>NW_006349963.1:0-525 GCF_000327345.1 Myotis davidii
TAATCAAAACAGTATGGTACTGGTATAAAAACACACATAGGTACTGGAAAACAACAACCCCGAAAACATAGACCAATGAAACAGAATAGAGATCCCAGAAATAAACACACACATATATGATCAACTAGTATTTGATAAGGGTGCCAAGAACACACAATGGGGAAAGGAAAATCTCTTCAATAAACGGTTTTAGGGAAAATAAATCTGCATACTCATATGTAAAAGAATTAAGTTGGATCCTCATCTTACACCATACACAAAAAGTAACTTGAAATGAATTGAAGATTTACATGTAGGTCCTGAAACTATAAGACTCCTAGAATAAAAGATAGGTAGAAAGCTCCTTAACAATGATCTTGGCAATAATTTTTTGGGATATGACACCAGTAGCACAGGCAACAAAAGGAAAAATAAACAAGTAGGACTATATTAACCCATGAAACTTCTGCACAGCAAAGAAAAACATTAAAAAAAGACAACCTATGGAATAGAAGTAAATATTTGCAAATCACATACTGATAAGGA
>NW_006349964.1:0-525 GCF_000327345.1 Myotis davidii
TTTTTTTGCAGAATTCTACACATAAAGCAGATAGCATCAGCAAAGCCTATTTGTTATGCAGATAGTCAGCAACATTAATGTCAAATGTTTCTTTCAAATGTCTTTGTATTTTTAATAATAAAATAACTCATTTAAAATGTGCAGCACACTGTTAGATACCAGCTTAATTATTTGAAAATGATGGTAAATGGTATCTCCAGATAATTCTCATGGGTTTCTGACTCAAAGAAAAGAGAAATTAAATGAGGGCTTTTGAACTTTGAATTTAAATATGTCTCAACAAAACAGTAAAGTATTTAGGTGACTTGTAGTCAAATTCATGGTTACTACACCAGGTTCACCAATTAGTGCCTTGTGACTTTGGACAGGTTATTCAAACTTTATGAGACTCAGATTTCCCCATTTTAAAAAATACATATTTTTAATGATTTAAGAAAGGAAGGGAGAGGAAAAAGAGAAATAGAAACACAGTGATGAAAGTGAATCATTGATCGGCTGCATTCTAGATGTCCCACATTGGGGATC
>NW_006349965.1:0-525 GCF_000327345.1 Myotis davidii
GCTGAAGGCAAGATTGGACTTTTTCCATGGTGGGAAGGAGGGAAATGGGACTTTGGAAATCCAGGGGTTCAATTCCACAGAAATAAAGATCATTCCTCCTCCCTCAAGAGTCTCAGAAAATTCATTTTCTTGAAACATCGCAGGAACTCCACTTCCACAGGTTACAGAGGCTGCCACGGAGAGCACCCCACCAATAACACAATGGTTAATGGTTCTACAGTTTGATGAATCACTCTTGCTTCTCTCTGTAGATGAGGTGCAGTATATTCAAGCTGAGAAAAACAACAAGGGTGTGATGGAGGCTGCTACGCTTTTTCTCAAGTTCCTATTGGAGCTCCAGGAGGAAGGCTGGTTTCGTGGCTTTTTGGATGCTCTTCACCATGCAGGTTTGTTTATTCTTTTCCCTCACAAATCAAAGTATATTACTTGACTGTTTCCAAATGCTGTGAAAGTGAAATGCTATTAATCTTGAGGTTGTCCACATATAATTAGTCTTTTTTTAAATGTTTTTATTGATTTTTAGAG
>NW_006349966.1:0-525 GCF_000327345.1 Myotis davidii
ATACATACACATACATACATACATATATACATATAAAAGAAATCTCCCAGGATATGTGCTACCTCTTTATCTTGGGATGAGTTTTTTCTTTGGGGAAGCTTTAATATCTTAGCATTTCTGTAATTTCCTAGAAACTTGACTACTCTCAATTCATGACTTGGAATCTGCACATGAAGAAAGACAACTTAGGTTATACTTGTATTTTTTACTATTCCAGCTACAGTATCCTTAACCCCCGTGTTGTTCAAGGGTCAATGGTACAATAATAATATTAAAGATCACTGATCAAAATCACCATAACAAACATAATAATGACAAAGTTTGAAATATTGCAAGAATGACCAAAATATGACACAGCAACAGGAAGTGAGAAAATGCTATTTGAAAAATGGCACTGACAGACATGTCTGATGAAGGTTTCCACAAACCTTCAATTTGTAAAGAACAGTGATATCTGCAAAGAGCAATAAGGTGAAGCACAATAAAACAATGTTCCCCTTTTTTAAAAATATATTTTATTGATTT
>NW_006349967.1:0-525 GCF_000327345.1 Myotis davidii
TGAGCAAAAATATTTATGATATTATTCTTTAAAGGTTCCTTCGTGTTTGAAGTATTTAATATTTTTAAAGCATGAGCACATTTTAAAATAGCAATTTATTAAAATGACATAAAATTGTTTATGGATTATTTTCACAAATGAACCAAAGTATCCTGCTCTCCTGCTTGAATGAGTGCAACGTGGAGAGAAATCGTTACACACTTTTTTACTTAGTTATTCCATTCTCAAAGCACTAACAATTGGTGTTTTAAATATTGAAAATTAAACTTGATATGTTCCAAGTGCTTTCCACAGAATTTCTTATTCAGTTAGCATTTACAATTAGGCGAATTTCTATGGAAGATGCTTGCTGGACTCTGGTACTGGAACACAGCTTCATCAATCTGAGCACCACATTCATAAAGTTGATGCATGCTAACAGGATAAACTCCTACTCTGTGTGGCCGTTAACATCAGAAATGTTTACAAATTTATATTTAAAAAACTATACTTAAAATTGTGGTATGAATTATCTGCATAAAATAG
>NW_006349968.1:0-525 GCF_000327345.1 Myotis davidii
TAGCTTTTTATTATATAGGATATGTATATACATCACCATTTTAGTATATATACCTATGCACACAAGTTTATGATTAAAGCTTAAATATAAAAATACATGATACATTTTTAGTTTTTGCCTTATCTGTATTATACTCGTATATCATTTTAACATATGTTAATGAAGAAACATATTAAATCCTTTTAACTATTAGCAATGAGGAGGACAAAGACATCTATTGACCAGATTCTTGGTGGGGTGGAAGCAGGATGCTGCAATTTTTATATATTAAGGTGCTTGCTTAATTGGTGATAATAGAGTAATATTATAACATGTTATAAAATACCTATATTAAGTCTTATTGGACTATCTTTAACTCCATCAATACTCATCCAAATTATTTACAATATACAGTTTAACACACAAAGCCATATTGGTTTAGAGCTTCCCAATTTTTAAATCATGGTGAAACTTGCTAGATGAAATTTAAACTTAGAAGCAAGGATCTACAATCAAGATTATTCCACCCAGCAAAGCTATCATTTA
>NW_006349969.1:0-525 GCF_000327345.1 Myotis davidii
AACACTTGAAACCCTGGATGTGCTTTGTTCAGTGATGAAATTAAGAGTTTCTCTGTGTTTGTTTGTTTTTTTAACATATGAGATATATCTAAGAAAAACTTACACTTGCAATAAAACTTATTGATCACTCATGACAACTCAATTTAGTGGAAATAGTTAGGAGCTGGCTAAGAAGAGTTGTTGATTTTCTCATGTGTTGCCTACTGATCACCTTTCAGTCAGGTATTGTATATCTTAACTTGTGTCTGAAAATTTAAAAAATGCCAATATAGACTTTATTTGAAAGATAAATATTTTTCATACCTATCCCATTTTAATAAATCAGTTTCTAGGTTAATTGTATATTGTAGGTTTATCTATTCAATGGATAGCATTGCTTATACAACTTTCCCCCAAATCAATTAAATGTTTCCCCACAAACCACCAGTCCTCTACTGTTCAAACACGGGTAGGGAAGCCTTTATCATTACAGATGCGTGTTCAAAATCCATAATTATTCCTTGTCATGTCACAAAAGAAAAAAAA
>NW_006349970.1:0-525 GCF_000327345.1 Myotis davidii
CTCAGGGGTTCCAGCCCTCAAGTGCCTAGGGGCCTCACAGGGGCCTCACAGGGGGTCTTTCTTCTTGTTGGGTCTGAAATGAGTCCAACCTTGATTGTGAAGTAGGCAGAAGGTCTTGCATCATGGGCTCAGGGGTTGGATCTGGCTGATTTCACTGCAGGCTCTGCTGCTTCTGGATCTATGACCTTGGCAAATGACTTACCTGCATTTACTCCTTCATCTCTTCCTTCACTGTGTAAAGTGGAGATAGTTACCTCCCTCATAACGTTAGATCTGTATAAATGAGTTAATACATGTAAGTTTCTTAGAACAGTGCCTGGGACCTAAGGAGTGGGCCATAAGTAACAGTAAGAGAGTGAATGGGGAATTAGTAATTAATGAGTAAGTAGAGAGCTTCAGTTTGGGGAGATAAAGAAAACTCTGAAAATAAATGCTGACGATGCTTGCACAACAATGTGAATGTGTTTAATGCCACTGAACTGTACACCTGAAATGGTTAAAATGGTAAAATTTATGTATATACAC
>NW_006349971.1:0-525 GCF_000327345.1 Myotis davidii
ACTACAGGTACAGTGTTCTTATTAGTTATTGGTCTGTTCAGTTTTTCTCTTCATTACTCAGTTTGGGTAGGTTGTGTGCCCATTTTTACATTGAATTATCTGTCATTGTTGATTTGTATGAGTTCCTTTTTCTAGATCTACATCAGATGTATGATTTACAAATATTCTCTGTTTTCTAGATTGTCGTTTCACTTTTCACAACTTTTTTTTGTGGCATAGGACTTTAATTTGTAAAAAGTCCAATTTATTTGTTTTTCTTTGGTTGCTTGCACTTTAGGTATCAAATCTAAGAATCTATGGCTTAATCCAATGTCAGAAAATTTACACTTTCATTTTCTTCTAAGAGTATTCTAATTTTAGCTTTTATCTTTGTATCCTTGACCTATTTTGAGTTAATTTTTGTATACTGTGACTATCCAGTCATCCCTATACCATTTGTTGTAAAGACTACTCTCTCCCCATTGATTGGTCTTGGCACCCATGAGGAAAATACAAGTAAATGTGTGTGTGTGTGTGTGTGTGTGT
>NW_006349972.1:0-525 GCF_000327345.1 Myotis davidii
TACAATTCCAGGTTCTATCACTGTGAATTCTAACAGTTTTATCCTCATTTACATAGTGTTCTGAGCTCAATAGACTTCAATTCTTAAGGGTTTTAACCACTTTCCTTAAAATACCCCAACTCATTGAACCGGATTTATAAATGTAAACAGTATACTGGTCATTTCACAGCTATTTGAACTTGAATTCTACGTGCTTTAGCACGCTTCTTCAGATATTAAGTCTCTATTTACTTTTAATCTAAGTGTTTCATATATATTTATAGACCTATACAGGGTCTATCATTGTGAATACTAAGAGTAATAACCACATTCACATAGTGTTCTGAGTTCTACAGCCTTGAATTCTCAAGGGTTTTTAACCAGAATAAAAAAATGTAAACAGTATACTCTTTATTTCCCAACGGTTTGAAGGTGAGTTTTCAGTGTTTTAGCAGTCTCCTATGGACATTAAGGCTCTAATTACTTGTACTCCTAGCATTTCATCTACATTCTTATACAATTCCAGGTTCTATCACTGTGAATTCT
>NW_006349973.1:0-525 GCF_000327345.1 Myotis davidii
TCCTCCCACCAAAGTGATAAAAGAATCAGTCAGTAGGTGTACATTGGGTTCATCCAACATTATTGAGTTTGTGTGAAGTGGACTGTATTAGGTGTTTTGAAAAGATATGTAGATGAAGAAAGCATAGTCCCTGACCTAGTAAAACAAAAAGTATGAACAAGTCAGATGCAATACATTCTGCGGATGATGTGCAAAAGCAATGTGTCTTAGGAGAACAAAGGAGTAGGAAGTCTGCGTGGGACATTTCAGGCCCATCAAAGGCACGGAGGAATGTAAGATGGGGCATGTTTAGGGAACAGTGATTGGACTTCGGGTTAGAGGATGGGATACTGGGACCCGCAGAGGCACTGTGGAAAGACCAGAGCATTTGGAATCAAGAGACCTATAGGGGGATTATATTGGATGTGTTGATTGAACTTTCTAAACTTTAGGTTCCTAATCTGTAGAATGAGGATAGTAATATGATGTCCAAGGGATTGTGGTGAGGGCAATATCATGTCAATATGATAGTCACTAACACAGAAC
>NW_006349974.1:0-525 GCF_000327345.1 Myotis davidii
TCTTAAATGTGCGTATAGCTCACATTTATTTCAACATTTAATAGTAGTAATGTTTTGTGTCTTTATTTAGATGTTTGATATTATTTCTGTGACCAGAAATATGCCATAGAAACTTCACTATTATTTATATCAATTGTCCTATGATAAAATTGTTTTTCTTATACAGCCTTTTGCTTAAAATCAGTTTTTAAGAACCAACAGATGATGTTAAGTGAGGTCTTACTGTGTGAGAGCTGATAGGGGATTTAAGGGTCTTATAGGCCAACATCCTTACCTTAGAGATGAGGGAATGATGTATGTATTCAATGACATGCCCAACACAATACATTTTTGTCAAAGTCTGGATGAAAACACATGTTTCCTGATGATCTTTTTTCTAGCATCTTGCTATGTAAAGCACAGTGTGTAGACAAGAAGTATTGGGAACTCATTAGAAATGCATAATCTCAGGACTGGCTCCAGACCTACTGTATTACCCAGGGTTCCTCAAAGAAACAGAATTAACAAGATTGTGTGTGTGTGTGT
>NW_006349975.1:0-525 GCF_000327345.1 Myotis davidii
GTAGCTCAGTTGGTTAGAGCATTGTCCTTATACACAAGGTCATGGGTTTGATCACTGGGCAGGGCACATGCAAGAATCAATCAATGTTTCTCTCTCTCTTCCTCTCTGAAAATCAATAAATACATTTTAAAAAAAAGAATACCCTTATTTCGTAAGCATGCAGGCAGCAATGTCAGACGGTCATATTTAGGCTAACATCCTCGACTTCGCACATCTGGATGTAGAGGAGTTTGCTCCAGCAATATATTGATCATTGCAAACCGGGTGGTTCGATATAGGTGTTCATTTTACCATTCCTTCTGCTTTTCTATTTTTCTTAAAATTCCATCTTCATTATGCATTTAAAAACAGGCAATTCAAGAAAAATGTTATGTGCCAGATTATATTACGAAAAGGCGAAAGGTGCTAGGATATCCAATCTTGCATGAGCTGTTTCAGTCCCTTAAATATTTCCCAACTTTCTGTAACAATCACATCATATTGGCCCTGGCGGGTCTGGCTCGGTGGTTGAGTGTCCGCCTGCAG
>NW_006349976.1:0-525 GCF_000327345.1 Myotis davidii
TCTGATGGAGAACTAAGGACAAGTCTGAAACAATGAGTTCACGCATACCAGTGTACACACACACAAGAACAAATCAAATGTCTCAACAAGGGTTTACTTTGACGGAATCTAATCTGCACAGGTACACTATGCTCAAGTTTTACTAGAAAGGAGTCACTTGGATTTTTCCCCTTTCTTAGCACAGCACAAGCCAATGGACAACTAAACATCAGACCCATTATTGAACAGAAAGGAGCAGCATCAGACACAAAATTCAGGCCCTGGTTTTATGTGCCTTTAATACTTTTTTTCCTTTCCTCTGTATTCACTAAACAGGATTAAAAATTTTTTTGTAAAGCTCCTTTTTGTAGCTTTTTGTTTTCCCTTTGTATTTATCATGTTTTTAGTTTCTTCTCTGAGGAGGAATTCTCTGAATCTGTATCTTCCAATTCGACTCGGTGCCTTTTGAGGCCACCATGGCCATGAACAGCCCTGCTGCTGTCTATGCCTGGGGAGTCAGTGGGGTCCTCTCTCATTCCAGCACTG
>NW_006349977.1:0-523 GCF_000327345.1 Myotis davidii
AAAAAAAAAACAGCAACATTTTCTGAGTACATAGTGTGTGTCAGGGATTGTGAAAGCACGCTGAATTTTAAGAAGAAAATGACTAGAAATATACACATCGTGCAGTAAGAATACACAGGACAAAACCCCAAGACTTACTAGAGTTAGGGAAGGCTTCACATGAAAAGTTGAGCTGAATCTTGAAAGTAAAACTGGATAAAGCAAGGATGCAGAGTGTGGTGAGAGTACTTAAATAAAAAGAAGCATGTGCTATAGCAGAAAGGGTGAAACAAAACACACTGCATCGTGAGGTCCCCAGAATAGCAAAAACAGGATTAAGAATGTGGATGCAATACAGGTCATGAGAAATGGTGTACTCCAGAGATCACACTCCAAATCATATGAAGAAAACAAACCATGGTCAATGGCAGAAGGATCCGATTATAATTCTTAAAGATTCATATCCTTAAAAACAACATTCAGATTCTCAAATTAAAAACAACAATAATTTAGGAACATAAGTCTGAAAATAAAAGCAATTTAC
>NW_006349978.1:0-525 GCF_000327345.1 Myotis davidii
CCTCCAGCTTTGATGTCACAGTAACCTGCAGAAGAAACTACTATCTTTCACCCAGTGCTGGGCCCAAAATTCAGAAAGCTCAAGGAGATCCTCTGAGAACTAGAAGAGCTACAGGCCCCATTGCCACACCACATCCACCAAATCATCTAGCAGATCAATAGCAATATGGGCAAAAGGCCAATCTGCCTCACACATTGCACCGACCTTCAGAGAGTAAAAAATATAGCTCTGCTATACTGCTCGCTTGCAAATTCACCTAAATATATATTGGTGCAGACAACACCAATTCAGAACCACATAGAGAGAGAAATTCTGACAAATTGAGCTCCATCTTAGATAAGTCAGCATAGTACAAAGCTCCCAAAGTCTATGCCTCATCAACTTGGCATCTCTAGATACCCCTTTAAGCCATACTTAACTTCAAAAAAAGACAATGGAAAAAGAATGCTTTCACTTAACATGATGCAGTCATCCCTCATGCAACCAAAAACGACCTAACCCTCTCTCCAAGAGGATACAAATTCC
>NW_006349979.1:0-525 GCF_000327345.1 Myotis davidii
GTGCACAAATTTTTGTGCACTAGACCTCTAGTTGTGTTAATAATTGAGAAAAAATCCCTCCCACCTATTCTGTGGATTCTCAGTGTGTGTCTGTTTCTCTGTATGTGTATATGTATGTTGTGTACAGAGATGGTTTTTAATTTCTTATAATCTTGCTTTTCAGCCGAGTTAAATGTATCCTCATGTGAAGAAGACAAATAAATCAGTGGCAAGAAAATATGAAAAGAGCAGTTGGCCCAAGAGCACACAAAGGCATCAGCAACTATGAGTATCCTGCCCAGAATTATTCCTATAAAAGTCAGGAAATGAAATGCAAGGTAATAAAAGTTCAGAGTTAGTTACTGGAGCTTGTAAGGTCTTGATATGCAGTATAGTCCCTCTGCTTTAGTCAAACTTCTCTTATTTTCTGGCATTTGAATGAAAATGATTTCTAGCTTTATTACATTTTTAAAATTCAGCTAAAAGCAATAAAGAAAAGTAGCACATATTTGTGATGTGAATATAAACTATCATTTTAGTGCTCAG
>NW_006349980.1:0-525 GCF_000327345.1 Myotis davidii
CCCCCCCATTCCCCACCCCATAACCTATCTCTTAAGCCTAAATCTACACTGATTGGCAAAGTCACTTAGTCAAAAAACAGTGTCTTGTGCTTTGCTCAAGTATATATTTTTAAACAGTTATTAATCATACATTTTAGAAAACACCAACACATCCATCAAAGCAGAAATCTTGTCAAGGAGAGTTTTTTTTAGACTGACTGAAAAATATCCAAGCTCAGAATAAAAGATGATATTCTTACCCTCTGAAAATTCAAAATTGGATGAACAAAAATTAACAATTCACTTCAGATATGAAGCTATTTCATATGGAAATTTAGGCTAAAGAAGATATTTTACATCTTATAAACATTAAATTCCTAAATTATCACCACAGGGCCCTAGCCAGTGTGGCTCAGTTAATTAGAGTGTTGTCCAGTATACAAAAAGGTTGTGTGTTTAACCCCCAATTGGGCAGCTAATCAGTGTTCTCCTTTGCATCAATGCAAAGGAGGAACTCTCTCTCCTTTCCCCTCTCTCTAAAATCAA
>NW_006349981.1:0-525 GCF_000327345.1 Myotis davidii
TGGCTTGGATGACATAAAGGACTGTTCAACACTGTAGCAGCCAGAGGGCACTTGTGAACAAGGAGTCAGGTCTCCTCCTTGCTCTGCCGACAGCACGCCATGGCTCCCACCTTTCTCAGAGTAAAAGCCAACGTCCTCCGGATGGCCCACAAAGCCCTTCCCGTTCTGACTTTTTCTCCCCGACTTCACTCTGCTCCACCCATACTGGTCTGCTCAGGATTCTCCAAACATGCCAGGCTCATTTCCTCCTTAGGAACTTGGAATTGGGAGCTCGCTGTCTTAAATGTTTCCTGTCCTGCTACCCACATGACCAACTCCCCCACTTCCCTCACCTCCTTCAAACCTTTATTTCAGTCATTTCTTAATCAGCAAAGTTCCTCTGACAACTCGATTTAGAACTTCCTCCTCTTCTTCTACCCTGGTGTTCATGTCTTCCCTGCCCCTTTACCCTGACTTTTTTTGCATCTCACCCCACTTTCCAACATACTGTAGCTCCTTATTTATTTTATTATTCATGGTCTTCCA
>NW_006349982.1:0-525 GCF_000327345.1 Myotis davidii
TTTTTTTTGCATAATAACTTTTATATTATTACTGTTTTGCTTGGCCTGACTCAGATCAAGTTCACAAAATGACTAGCAGGTAAGCAGAAGTGGTCACTGAGAAATTGCTTTAATTTAGTGTCACAAACACGAATACCAGTAAGTGATATGTTCTCTCTTTCAACAGCATTATTGATCACAAAGGAGATGGATGGGTTAGCTTACTGATTTGATGTGCACATGACTAATCTGGTTTAAAATAAATCATTGTTTTAGGTTTCATATTTGGCCAGTATTGTTCGATATGGAGAGACACCTGAGACCTCATTTAACCAATGGGCCTGGAACTTGATCTTGAGGTTAAAACTGCACAAAAATGATTACGGAATGCAGCAGAATTGTCCACCTGTTCCTTTCTCCAGCACTGTGCCTGACATGACAGAGTCTCCCACGTTCCATCCCCTCTTGAAGGCTGTTAAAGCGGGTGTTCCCATTGGCTGTTATCTGGCCTTAGCTATGACGACGGTGGGCCACAGGTACAGTGTT
>NW_006349983.1:0-525 GCF_000327345.1 Myotis davidii
AAAAAAATCTGTAAAGTGCTGCAGTGGGAACATTTACTCATTATACAGTTTTATTGCAGTAATCTTAATTTACAACATAATCACCACCATTTAAGTTATTAAACATAACATGAGTGGAGCATTCAGTATAAAAAACCCATTATTATTGGGGAAATAAATTATAAAACTATAATTTACATATTGGACAGATTTCCTTTCTGTTTTCCAAATTGTTTACATCTTATCCAAACGTCATAAAGATTTGTGAATATGTTTTCCATTTTTATAGATAAATGAATATGGAAAATTAGACACTGAAAAATCAAGAAAAGCTATTTGAGGGTTATATTATTGAATATGACTATTTTTCTCCTTATTTTTCTTCTTTGTACTTTACAATTTTGAAATGACTTGGGGTTGTGTAATTTTTAAAATTCACAATATTTTTCTTTAAGTTACTACTTAGCTATATGATTTGTATATGAATCTTTTAGACAGCCAGTACAAATATATTTGGTAAAACACAGACAAAAGAATAATGAATGT
>NW_006349984.1:0-525 GCF_000327345.1 Myotis davidii
ATGTGTACCATAAGAAAAAGAAGAAAACTGAGGCTAGAAACATGAGATAATAAGTACCAAATGCTTATGTAAAGACAAAAAAACAAACACAAGCGAGGAAAAGAGCAAGCAGAAGACATTCTTGACAAACAAAGGAGAAGGTATCAACATGAGCGGAGGGGGATGAAACCACATGCCATTAGAAGGACAGTCAGGATGGGGTCACTTTTTCTTTGTGGAGAATCTTGTTTTTTCAACTAAAATCTATCATTCTGGAGGCCAGCAATCTTTCTTTCTACAGTTTTGTTTTATGCTACAGAATGCCTAGTACATTGCATATGTATTTAAGCGTTTGCCATAATGATAACTGTAATGTAATCTGCAATTTTTAAGGTAAATATTTTTAAACACTTCATTTAATGTTATATATTTTATATCTGTGGGTATATATGGCATAAATAAATTAACTTTTTTCTGACCCTTAAACTTGCATATTATATTTATAGTATATAATAAAGGCCCAGTGCACAGATTCGTGCACTGGTG
>NW_006349985.1:0-525 GCF_000327345.1 Myotis davidii
CTCCCTGACTAGCTGTATATGCCTGGAGCCTCCCTGAATCTTTCTTGCTCTCACCTGCTTCCTCCAACTAACTGCGGACTCCATAATTGAGCCCAAGAGAGGGGCTTGTTCCCATAGCCTAAGGAGTTTCAGGAGAAGTAGAGAGACTTTTTTACAAGTTAAGAAAAGAAAGAAGAAAAGCACTCATTCTCCTCTCTTACTTTTTACCTTCTTTTCTCTTTCATTCAGCAAGTCGTTTTCCGTGCCTGTTATGTGCCAAGTGTTGTGTTAAGAATCGATTGGGGTCTCAAAGGTAATCAAGACACAATTCCTTCCTCAAGGATCTACAGCCTGGGAGGGGAGGGAAGACATGCAAACAGAGTGATAGAGAAGTTACAAGTGCCATGCTCAATGTTTGTACAGGGACCAGTGAGGCATAAGGAAGGCATGGACAGTCATTACTAAATTCTCTCTCATTGGGTTTGGGTTTTCACACTGTCCTTGATACCTATGCATAATCTAGAGCAGTGGTTCTCAACCTTCTGG
>NW_006349986.1:0-525 GCF_000327345.1 Myotis davidii
AAAAAAATAGTACTATCATACTATTTTTGGGTTGTTGTGATGGTGTAATGTGGATTTAACATCAATAAATATTTAAAAAATCATAGCTGCAATTTTGTGAAGCAAAATATTCAGTTGTTTTGGTTTTCTATTGCTGCTGTAACAAATTAGTGTAAACCAAGGCTTAAAACAATACTCATTTCTTAGCTCACGGGTCTCTAGGTTAGAATTTCAGGAACAATATGTCTAGATTCTCTGCTCAGGGTCTAACAGGGCTAAAATCAATGTATCTACTAAATTGTTCCTGTCTGGAGCTCAAGATCCTCTTCATAGCTTAAGTTGTTATGACAGAACTCAGTTCCTCACTGATGTAGAACAGGAGTCTCACTAAGTCTGTCACTAGGAGTCACTCACTCACTCTGACCACCCACATCCCTTGCCACTTTCAAACTCAGCAATGAGAATCTCCCTCGAGGCAACACTCTTTGAATCTCTTGGCAACAGGCCCAAACACTTTTAACGCAGCGGTTCTCAACCTGTGGGTCG
>NW_006349987.1:0-525 GCF_000327345.1 Myotis davidii
AATCCCACCTCTTGTTCAGTGTCTGATCCACACAATTGCTAGGGAATTGGGTCAGGATCCTGGTTACAAACAAAAATCTGCGCAAGCACTTCAGACCCTTGTTTTTCTAGAAGAATCGTGAGCCCTGTTCACCCAGCACCTTCTTTTCACCTGCTGGCATTTTAGGACCCGAAGAGGAGGCACTGATTTGTGTGTTCCTGTCAATTACAAATGTCCCGTAATGTAGACTCAGGTGCCCGGGCCTCACAGAACTCCAGGCAGAGAGAAACCACTGGGGATTTTGCCATGGGTCCCAACTTTTGAAACTTCCCGGGTAATGATCATGGCTCACTTCGCACAATCCGCAGACCTGGCCACTGGTGCCTGGGAGGGAGGCTGCCCTCTTAAAGGGGCAGTGTCAACAAGGGGAGAGTTCGGGTGAAGGAGCTGCGTGCTGGACATGTCCCACATCTGTAATGCATTCTTTATTGTAGGAAAATCCACGTAACATAGAATTCTCCATTTTCATCAGTTTAAAGCATGATT
>NW_006349988.1:0-525 GCF_000327345.1 Myotis davidii
CTTACGCATTATCCATGCTTTACGTAGTTCTAAATGTTTAAAAATTACTTTCTCTCAGATAAGATATACTCTGTGAGTTTAAGAACAAGGAATGCCAGTGGTAAACTTGAGCCCAAGTCCAAGGGTCTGAGAACCAGGGAATAGATGATGTACTAGTAACTCCCAGCCAGAGCATGAAGGCCAGAGAATGTAATTCCTGGAGTTGATAGGCCTGAGAACCAGAAGTTCCACTGTCTGAGAGCAAAAAAATGAGTTTGCTCTCCAACATTTTGCTCTATTGAGAGCCTCAATGAATTGAATTATGCCCATCCACACAGGCGATGGCAACTTTTTAGCTCAATCTACTGATTCAAATACTGAATCCATCCAGAAATACTCTCATGGACACTTCAAGCAACAATGTTTTATTAGCTATTTGGACATCATTTAGCCCATGAAGTTAATTATCATGGTTCTCATCCTTTTATCTCTCAGTTTCTTACCACTGTTTCTCCTGATCTCCTTTGGGAAATTCACACCCCCCCC
>NW_006349989.1:0-525 GCF_000327345.1 Myotis davidii
TTTTTTATCTTGTTTTCCATACATTTCATAGCTATTCTTGCATGTTTCCTATTAAATGTTAGCTGGCCAGTTTTTTGTCTTTTTTTTTGGGGGGGGGGAGTTTTTGTTTAAAAACTATCTTGGAATTTGGATAGGATTGCAGTGCATTTGAAGGTTAATTTGTGGAGAATTGACATGTTTACAACATTCCAGGAGTTTGGTCGTCATTCTTCCTAATGTCCTTCAGACGAGTTTTAATGTTTTCATCACATAGTTCTTACACATTGTTTGTTAAGTTTATTCCTAGGTACTTTATGTACTTTCATTGATATTGTAAATGGGCTCTTTCATTTTTTTAACTAGTTATTTGTGGAATATAGGAAAGCTATTGAGGTTTGCATGTTGATCTCTTGAGCATGGATTTAGCTATCTTACTGAATTGTTGTAGTATTGACAATAAAATTTTAATAGTTGCTTTTGGGCTTTTTAGGTTATACATCATCTCATGTGCAAATATGTTTTATCTTTTTTCAATACTTTGTTTTT
>NW_006349990.1:0-525 GCF_000327345.1 Myotis davidii
TTTTTGTGCACCGGGCCTCTAGTTTAGTATAATAGCCATAGGCATATATTTCTATTGATTTTTTTCCCTTGATTTGAAATAGTATAGAACATTGTAAGCAATATAGCAAGAAAAAATAATTTAAAGTAACTACAAATGATGGGGCAGAGGGAATTGGAATAAGTGTATGTATCTCAAGACACTCAAGGCAAGCAACACTTGAGTTCTTATCACATACCAAGAAGAAAACTGAAGTAAGTGACATTTCTGATTTAATTATTATCAATGAAAAGACTAAAAGCAGATTTTTCAGATGCTACCTAGAAATGATTAAAAGAATCAGTGAAGATACAGAGATGAAGATGAAATGTTGTACCACATTGACCAACTGTTTTCACTCTTTTGTGTGTGTCTGTTTTGTCTTTGTGGCTTTCTGGCATTTCCTCCCTTGAACTTCCTACTATTATAAAGACTGACATTGGTCATAGATCAGAATGGAAGAGTCTTGTCTTTGTGAAAATATTCTTGTTTGCAGTCACATTTCAG
>NW_006349991.1:0-525 GCF_000327345.1 Myotis davidii
AAAATTGATAAGCACCCTGTCATCTCTGAAGTCTAGGCACACTCATGCTTGAAAAGAGATTCAAATCCTTGTATAAAGGTGCTTTGAATGTAACTGTTGTTTATTTCAATCATTATGTTTCACAGGTTGACATCTTAGACAGGAGGGAAGTCTTTCCTATACTGACTTCCAAATGAGAAGTAAGTGATGGACAGGAGACTGGGCAGGTTTGATTCTTTCTGGAAGCAGTGTTGCCACCTTACTGCCACCATGAACTAGAACTGCCACCTCTTTATCACATACTTTTATTCTTGAAAGACAAATTGCTCTTTTGGCTCCCAATTCACAGCTACATATCCCAACCTCTTCTCCCTTCTCATTTTCTCCTTCCCTCAGGCTCATTAATTCCATGTTTCAGTGGGTGCTTCCAAGAGAAATGGAGTGAATGATTCAACAAGGAGAAAACATCAACCATCTAGACCAGCATTCGCCAGCCTTTGGTCTGCGGACCATTGGTGGTCTGTGAGATCCAAAAGGTTGGCGACC
>NW_006349992.1:0-525 GCF_000327345.1 Myotis davidii
AACTTCTGCCTCATAGAGATCATTGGATGATCCTAGGTAAGGGCAAGCCCTTTCGGAAGAGTGAGCTACTCCAGGCTTCAGATACTGTCTTGTTCACCCCTGAACATATGAATGAGTCAGTCAACAAATATCTGTTAAATTAATGGTGAACAGATCACTCACAGTATCAACGGGACATGGAGCTGATTCCATGCTCTTTCCAAACATTTCATAAATACCCATTGGAGATAAAACAATAAAATGCTACTGAAGGTTCCATTTCATCAGGACTCATGGGTTGGAGCCGTAGGATAGCTTCTCATTAAGTACGTGGCTTTGAACCTCAGCTGTCCAATCTTTAAAATAGGAAAAATGCAGATCCACAGGACTCTGATGAGGATTAAGAGAAATGGTACATAAGAATGCTTAGTACTTTGGCTTTTTCAGCCTTTGGCAGAAAGGCTGGAGATCAGGAATAGAGATACTTATAGCTAAGGGATAAGAAGCCTCTAATAATAAAAATGTATTCTATAAAGATAAAGTGAT
>NW_006349993.1:0-525 GCF_000327345.1 Myotis davidii
CATCAATCAGCCCGGGCTATCTACAGGGCACACGCTAAAATGATGAATTGAACAATTTATTTGCATAATTTAAACAATCACAGGTTCATAAAAAACAACTCTAACCACAAATCACTCCATATGTTTATCATAAAAGAAAAAAATGATGACCAGCTATTGAGCTAGGCATGGTGCTTATAAGTAATTTTTAGACTGTCAGTGTTACCCATCTGGTGTTTAATGATGCTTTATATACATCTCACACAAGCCTATTACGTATTTACTATTATAATCATCTACACTTTACAACTGAGAAAATTCAGATGCAGAGAGAGCAAATAACATACCCTACATTACCCTGCTCATAAGTTTATAACCACAAATAATGCCTAGGTTTGTTTCAGTGCAATGCCTTAGCTCTTATTTACTGTGGAATACTGTTCTGCTCCCAAAATAATTGTAGTTAACAAATACTTATTGAGCACATACTAAATGCCAGGCACTGTTGTAGTCACTGGGGATATGGCAGTGAATAAAAACAAACTC
>NW_006349994.1:0-525 GCF_000327345.1 Myotis davidii
AAAAAAAAAGATGCTTGAGTTGCTCAGTAAAGGAGATATTTAAGGGATGCATTGCCAAAGAGTGCGGAAAACAAGAAAGAAAACTTCTATTGGTAAAAACCAGAGATGATGTGAGTAGCTGTTACTGCAGCTGCAAACCTCACAGCAGCGCTATGCAAACCAAAGCAGCATCTGCATCCCTGATGCCCTGCAGCCCAGGCTCCTGTGCAGTTCTGAGTAGATGGAAGTGGCACAGAGAATCTGGTGCTGCAGCGAATCCCCAGTGGTGGCCCTTCGCCTTTGACCTTTAAGATCTCAGTCAAGTCTTTCTGACAAGAGAAAATTATTGCTGAAACCGAATTCACCAATTCAACCTAAGCATGTATTGAGTACTTACAACCAAGTGAAGAACTTTATAGGTGTTTTCTAGTGGGAGGTTAGCAATAGGAACTAAAGTTCTTGTTTTCCAGAAAATATAGTAGTGACTCAATAAACATTTGCTGACAGGGAGATGATAGATGATAGATAGATTGATAGATAGATAGA
>NW_006349995.1:0-525 GCF_000327345.1 Myotis davidii
CTAATTAGACTGGTCAGCCAAACAACCTTCCAGACGTCCTTCTGGACGACCTTCCGAACGAAGCCAGGGCTGCGACGGCTGAGTCAAGCCGCCGCTCATATTTTGTGCATCTGGCCTCTAGTAATTAATAAGAGTTTTGCAAAATGGCTTAACCAATACTCCAACAATATTTTCAGACCTAGATCTGCAAGATGGTTCTTAATGGGTTATTTTCTTCTACTGGGAATTGTTAAGTTTTTTATGAGTTCAAGTCCCAACTTCAGCAATTTTTCATAGTTTCTATGTGTTCTCCCACGAAGTTGTTATTGTTGTTTTAATCACATACTACATTTCTTACTGTAACTTTGAAAAATCTCACAATGCTGACTCAACTGGACTCTGCTTGGTTATACTGCAGTTTAAATATGATATATTAACATTAATTAAGAATATTATTTTGTAAATTTATAGAATAGTTGGAATACAAATATTGACAAATCTTAAATATTGACATTTAAGCCAAATAATTCCATTTTTAATATGAAC
>NW_006349996.1:0-525 GCF_000327345.1 Myotis davidii
CCCTTCAGTCCGTGAGCCAATGCTCTCCACTACACCAAACCAGACAGGACTGCATTCCACTTCTTACTTGATTTGATTCTGAATGAAGAATAAAAAACTTCACTTGTTTTCCAGAAGGTCTCTAACAAACCTTCTCATAAACAAAATTAAATGTCTTAATTTATTCTGTCTTGAATGATAGTTTAGGTGGTTTAGCATTCTAGATTGATGGTTGTTTTTCTCAGCACTTTAAACATATTATTGTACTCTCATCTAATGTCCATTGTTGTTAATGAGAAATCTGTTATAAGCCTAATTATATTCTTCTCTAGAAGAAATCTTTTTCTTCCTGGGTTTTTCTTTTGGGTATATGTAGTTGTTTGTTTGATTGACCATACTGCATTCTAGTGTGGGTTTGCAATTGTTTGTTTATATTTTCAGTTTTGTTTTTATGGCTGAAAAACAATTATGATTTTTTTAATTTATGGGTTCATGCCTTTCTTCAATTCTGAAAACTCCCAGCCATTATCTCTTAGAATACTTTTT
>NW_006349997.1:0-525 GCF_000327345.1 Myotis davidii
CCTTGGTTCATTGTTTTGGGCAGTCCCTAAAACACTATATATTTCTCATCATTAGCGCCAATAGGCACTTAGATGTAGCACAGGCTGGTGTTTCAGCTCAGCCCACACACTACACCATGGTACTGTCCCCGTCCTGCAGCAGAGCAGTGTAGCAGTAGCACACTTAAACCAACTCAGGGAAAAGCTTCAAGAAAACAATCTCCCGCCCTCCCATACAGCTGTGAAAAGAGGTTAAAAGATAACTGCTGTTAAAGATTTATTATAGTCATTACATTCAACAGCTACAGTAGTTTGCGTGGTTCCTAAAATATACCAGCAGTTATTGTCTGATTACTTCTACAGATAAGTTAATTATAGGAGATTTCTGACTCTTATACAAGTCTGATTTAGAGAGAAGTTTAATTACAGCAATTTTAGTGATTTAAATAAGCTCAGCATATATTACCAGTCTCAGCAAGTGTAGTGGAGGTTTTAAGCTCTGTTGAAATACACATTTTCTTTATTTTTGTGTGGTGTTTTTTTTTT
>NW_006349998.1:0-525 GCF_000327345.1 Myotis davidii
TGGAGGCTGGGAAGTTCAAGATCAAGGTGCCAACAGATTTAATTTCTGAGAAGAGCCCACTTCCTGGTTCAAAGACATCTTTTCATTGGGTCCTCACTTGGTGGGAGGGACAAGATAGCATTCTGGAATCTCTTTATTAAGGACACTAATTCCGTTAAGGAGGGCTTCACCCTCCTGGCCTAATCACCTCCAATGCCCCCGCCTCCTAATACCATCACATTGGGGCTTAAGACTTCACCATATGAATTTTAGGAAGACATAAACATTGAGCCTATAATAATTAGTATGATATATTTCATGATATGGGAGCTATTTGCATTGAAGTTTGGCTCAAAATTTACTTGATTAATTCATTTTTCACTTCCACCCTCTATAATTTGAAAACAAACTATTTAATTTTATTTTTCTTACAATTGATTGTTGCCTATAAGTAAAGTTAAAAACCTCTGAAAACTTAATAGAATTTTTAAACCTATAATATGCCACACATTATAGAATGTTTATGTTTTATTAATAAAAATATTA
>NW_006349999.1:0-525 GCF_000327345.1 Myotis davidii
GTTTGTTTTCTGCCTTTGTGTTAAACAAAAAAGACTTTGCTAAATTATAATTGTGGTTAATTTAGTTTTATTTGTAAATTGGGATTTTAGGGGAAAATGAAAAATTAAAGACACAGAAGTCCAGAGAAGCATTTTGCTGTCTCGTGCCATTGTAGCTTTCCAAGGTGAAAGTTATTTGAGGCAGCTCTTGTGAATAAAAAGTTAAGTTTTGTACATTATAATAAGAGTAATTTTGGAAGGATATGTCTGTATAATCAAAAGGGAGTATTTGCTGAAAAAGAAAACAGTGCCTACTTCTACTTAATGAAATGCATGTATAGGGGTAACTATATCTTGGCCTGATATACAGCTTGGATAATGGCTTCCTAATCAGCTAAAAAATATGACTGTGCAACACAAATTTCATTAAACATGCTGCCATAACATAAATTATTCCTGGTTTAAAAAGGTCATTTATTTCTAATTCTTAAAGTTTATAATATATGTTAATATAGTCAAAATTATGAAATCAATAAAGCCACTCTT
>NW_006350000.1:0-525 GCF_000327345.1 Myotis davidii
CCAGATTGCAGTTCTTATAGCCATTAGACAACATTTATAGTAGTTACTTTTCATTCGTCAGCGAATCTGGGACAAGAATACATTGGATAGCATCCTCAAATACCTACTCTAGATTTTGCATTTTTTTAAAATTAGCTCTTTTTTTCTCTTCCTTTAAATAATCTCGGGTATTTTATCCTGGGAGAAATAAGAGGTAGGCTTCCAGTAACCCCTTAACCATGACCCTGTCTTTTATTCCTTTTTTCAGTCAAGCTCCTGAAAGCTTAAGCCTATAATCAGTGTAGATTTCTACTTCCTTACCTTCCAATTACTTCTCCATTAATTGTAATCCTCCTTTGATCTGTACTTCTCTAAAATAATCACCTCCTAATGGCTAAACCCAATTAATTTTCTCTTCCTGGTTCTGTCACTGTACTATTCAACACTGATGACCATTCACTTTTTATCCTCGCCTTCTGTGATCTCTTCTGGTTCTTATCTGTGTGTGTCTTTATCAGTGTACTACAGGGCCGGTGCACAAAAATT
>NW_006350001.1:0-525 GCF_000327345.1 Myotis davidii
TCCAAAACCAACCCCATCTTCCATAATTATAAGCATAATGCTACATTATAGGACCAGTGAAGGAGGCAGAAATTGAAAAAATGATCCCAGAATTGAATTTGTAATTACAAACTGTAGAGGGTACTCCAAAGAAAAGAGACAGAGCCATGGGGGAAAATAAAGAGCATTATTTGCATTGTGAGAAGGGGACTAGGCAGAGACCAGTATTCTATAGCATAGTGGTTAAGAACCCAGGCACTGGTGTTTCAAAATATTTAGATTTGAGCCCAACCCTACCCTTTTCCATCTCTGTGACTTTGATTCTAGCTAAGTGATTTCTCTTTCCAAGGTTCAGGTCTCTCATTTGCAAAATGGAAGTAAGAATACCTAGATAGTACCTAAAGATGTAATGATGTAATCTGTTACCTCTAGATTTTGGTAAGCACTTACTTACAATTATTGTTTTTATCAGACATGATAGTCGAAATATATCACATTGGTGTATTAGTTTTCTACCACAAACTGGGTGGCTTAAACAACAGAAAT
>NW_006350002.1:0-525 GCF_000327345.1 Myotis davidii
AGTTACTATGCATAACATACTGCTGTGGGGTATGTAAAAGTAAATGCACACAGACCCCACCCTTAAGGAGCTATTATAGTTTAAGAGGTAAAAAAGATTTTTCAAAACACAGATTGTGGTAAGTGCTAAAATGAAGTGAGATCAATGTGTGTGGGTGAGGGATCAATTTTTTAAAAGGGAAGACTGGTATAGGCTTCATGGAGAAGATAGTATTTGAGAGAAGGGAGAAGCAGAGGTGGGGTAAATAAATGTCTGTGTATAGCCTCTTTCTATGTGGTAGCTCTGTGGAAACCATGTCTAATAATATTTGGTTTCACAGAGCTCACACAGAGCTACTGGGCAGAGATACAGGGAAGTGCTAGAGCTGAATTGGAATTCAGGTATGCGTGACTCGTGCCACTCCCTGAGGTAGGCCTTCTCCTATCTTAGATTTTCCACAAGAGAATATAGTGGAGGAGTGGAAATGGTGGGTAAGGATTTTCCAGGTGGAAGAACTAGTGTTCCTAAAAACAAATAAAAGTATGG
>NW_006350003.1:0-525 GCF_000327345.1 Myotis davidii
ATGAAGAAAAGCATTTTTATAAAACTTGGCTCTTCCTACAGGTCTGTAACGTACCATCTAAGCAAAAACAATGCTTGCTATAAAAACACAGCTCCCACGAGTGCCTTAATCCTTAATACTGCTTCCAAAAGAATGGGGCCCTTCAGGCCCCCTCTATAGACAGGAAGGAAGCCCTGACTTTGGGGTGCATGCTGACTCCCAGGCAAGCCCTCCCACCCCAGCCGCCCTTGCCCAGCCGGGCTGCAGGCTCAGTGGGGTCTGCCTTTTGCCGCTGCTCCTCTGGGTGGGTCAGCATGGAGCAGCTGCCTGGGAGGCCAGGGCCCAGGGCAATGGAGGAAGGATGGGCTTAAATGCCCCTGGAAAGTGGAGGTGGAGCCCCTTCGCTCTGGGGCAAGGAGCACTCACCTGGGGTTACCAGGTTGAAGACCTGGCTCCGCCCTGACCCTGCTGTGTGACCCTGGGCCAGGGTCCTCTCCAGGCCTCCATTTCCCCCAGGCTGTTAGGTGAAGGGGCTGGGACCCAACC
>NW_006350004.1:0-525 GCF_000327345.1 Myotis davidii
AATGAAAAAGTTTAAAAATCGCTGCCCTAGCTGATCTTTAGATATTTTTCACTAAGCTCCAAAATAAATTCCAACAAATTAAGAAGTATTTATGCCTTTGCAATGCTAATTTGTCTCTCACTAATAAAAGTTATATCGTTCTAATTATTCAAGTCTTATTTTAAAGCTCCAAGCTGCTAAAGTTCTGAGTTGCTAATGTACTCTCATTAACTTAAGAATATTTCAGCTGCTGTTCATAAGTTTTCTACCATTATATTCATGTCATCTGTAAGTAATGGTCATTTTATCTTCTCCCCTTTAGGAATTATATTTCATTTCTATTTTATGATTAGATATATTAGCCAGAACCATTTTCAGTAGAGGGATATTAGCTACACATTTTGGAGGAATATCAAAAGGCCAATGTTAAAAATTAATATTTAGCCAAAACTGTGCACAGCCATATATCATCAACATAGAATAAATTGCAGGAAGACAAAATTAACCTAAAATTTTATGTTAAACTAGAGGCCCGGTGCACAAGAT
>NW_006350005.1:0-525 GCF_000327345.1 Myotis davidii
TGTCATAGGTTCGCCATCACTGCCCTAAGTGGTCTCCCCAGCTTACAACTCAACTACAGTTAAAATCCAGAGGTAAAGTGTGCCCTGCCTTGTTCCTTTAAGACTTCACCCAATCCCACAAACAGCCAGATTTAGCTGCTAACATGTTTTCGAAAAATATTTTAGGGTAGAAAATCACACCCCATCACACTCCCCCTCAACTATCACCCCCTACCCTCAATGGTAAACAGCCAACACCTTTCCGTCTAAGAATGGCTCCTTCTGCCCACTTCCATCGGGAGCATCACACAACACATGAACTTTCCAAACAAAGACATGTTGAGTCAGAAATAAAACCATTCGTGAACTGTGGTTTTTCTGGAATGGATGACTAGATAATATCCTAATCAAAAAGTTGGAATCACATTTGCATTTAGATAAAGGCTTGTTAGGAAAGAGACGAGAATCAAAAGAGGCTCTAAGACTGTGGGTGCTTCTCCCAGTCATTACTGATGAGGGCAGGCTGCCAGCAAGTCTGAAGCTGCC
>NW_006350006.1:0-525 GCF_000327345.1 Myotis davidii
CCTGCTTTTTGTTATTGTGACAAACAAATGTTTAGTCTCCTGTGGAGAAATCACTTATTCATTGGTTCAAAGGCCTCTTCAACCCTAGGATGTGCACTGGGGTGTTCCAGCCCTCTCTGCACAGGATGTTTGCTTTGTAACATAAATGAAAGACGGTATTGGCCTTTAAACGTAGTAGTTCATGACATTAACTTCTAATTTAACCGAAGAGACCAGTTGTCCCTTTTGTGTTTTACTTTTTCTTTTCTTAATGAGATAGCCATAAATGGGATTAATTACCATAAATGGAATGGTCTTTGGTAGTCAGAACTAGATCTCATCCTGTAGTCAAAATTCACTTGATTTCCTGAGGTATCTATCAGTTGATCTGTTTATAAATTGGGGATTATGTTGACTGATGAACTACTTCAGCTCTGCAGGGAGCAAGTTTAAGTATAATAATGAAATGGAATTTCTCCTAGTTTTCACCTGGCATCCTTGGAACATATAAACATCCATGAAAACCTGGTAGGGTTGCAGAAAAAA
>NW_006350007.1:0-525 GCF_000327345.1 Myotis davidii
ACCACAACATGAGGAAATATATTAAAGGGTCATAGCATTAGGAAGGTTGGGAACCACTGGTCTAAAGAATGCTCCTTCCCATACAATGAGCTTGCTTTATGTAGACCATAGATTTTTAAGAAATGATATGAGAGAAAATCCTATTATTTCAGTAGACATATCACTTTTTGGCATATTTATTTAAATACTAACTGAATTTCCCACCTTTATTATGTTCCAATACAAGTGACTTTAATATTACTGGTTTTAAATAGTAAGGTACCTCAACAAACCAAAAGTGTGTTAAGGGAAAAGAATATATTAAGAAAAAAGATTACTATTACTTCAAAAACAAAATTTTAAATACCTCAGAAATTATTTCTAATTGTAATCTTCATCTTCTTGTCATCAGCAGCCTAAATAAGATATGGACTTGTAGTAGATAGAAATGTGTCCACCTGAAAGATGTGTTCAAATCATACTATCTAGTACTTGTGGATGCAACCTTAGGGGCTTTGTAGATGTAATCAAGTTAAGATGAGGTCA
>NW_006350008.1:0-525 GCF_000327345.1 Myotis davidii
AAATGATGATGTTCTGAAAAGGTAAAGATGAGTTTTGCTTTCACAAAGATGAGTCTGGTAGAGAAGGTAGATTATAAAAACTTTAGAGAATTAGGGGCAGGAGTGAGCTTGAAGGAGTTCAGATCAGAGAAAAAATGAGCAACATTGAGACAATGTTTTTTCTTGAACCCATGATGACAGCACCGAAAAGCATTTACTATAGATATTTGACCTGAGCTTTGAGCTAACCTGAGTGTAACTCTAAGGACATATTCCTGGAAGCAATGTAAAACGTTTGGATTTCTGTGGCTAATTTTCAATTGCCTACTTTCTATTGATTTGTAGTAAACATTCTTTTGCTGGAATTTTAGCCAGGGTTATTATGCCTAGTAATTTGAATCCCATAGATTTCTATAGTTCTAGAAGCTTGGTCTTTTTCAAAAAGTAATTTTTTACCTTTATATAATTTCTGTAAGGTTCAAGAGACCAAGAAAAAGTGAATTTTGAGGAGAGATGAGGTGTATTTATTTAACAATGAGAAAAAAA
>NW_006350009.1:0-525 GCF_000327345.1 Myotis davidii
ACTGCCTGCCGGGACTTCCCCTACTGAATCCTCTTCTTGAGAAAAATAAACTACTCCCATTCAGAGAACAAGCAAGCAAGCAAATTAATACAATAAAAAGGAGACCTAAAACTTAAAAGGCAAATGAAAAATGTGCATCTTAAGAAGAATTAATTGATAGAAGTACGTTTTAGATGACCACACTCTTATAGTCTCAAACAAAGGAACATTAGCATTTTACAAATTACAAGCAATCAAAAAAAAGGTTTTAAGTCTATAGAGAATAGGTGAGCTGCCATATGTCAGAAGAGTAAAAAAATTAAGGTATTTTAGAAACACACTAAAATGTAGGCGTTTGAATAGATATTGACTAGACACGGGGCACGGTGAACTGTATTATAAAAATGACATAAAACAGAGGGGAGAGATAAAGGCAATTAGAGAAAGGCATAAATATTTGGAGGACATAGGAAATATATTCAACATATGGATAATTACCATCCTTGTTACTAAAACGGAGAAACCAGCACACAGCACAGTTACATA
>NW_006350010.1:0-525 GCF_000327345.1 Myotis davidii
GCCTACCTGTCCAGAGTCAGGATCAAGCCTCACTTTTAAACTGGGATCTTCACGTTGAAGGCATTTCAATGCATGATCCAAATCTGGTGGATAAAAATAACAACATGGTTGTCATTACATTTCATTTTTTAGATAATGAAATATCTAGTGAGGAAACATTATAGTGAGGAAAATATATGAACAAGCAAACAAATTTTGAAAAAAGAAAATTTCCAACAGCCAACATGCTTTGTAGAGAGTAAAATAAGGTGGTAAGATAGAGATGGGAGGTTACTTGAGATTGGGTGATCTGGGAAGGCCTCTCCAGGATGATTTGGGTAAAGACATATATATAAATAAAGCAAGCAACCTTATTAAAAAATGGTGAAGAAAAAGAATTCCAGACAGAGGAAATGGCTGTGCAAGGAGTAACTGGCTATTGGAAAAACAACAAGGAGGCCAGTATGTAGTGTGACACTGGTGGGCAGCTGGAGGCCATGGTGAAGAGTTTGGATTTGCAATAAGAAGCCAGCCACTGAAGGGTTT
>NW_006350011.1:0-525 GCF_000327345.1 Myotis davidii
GGTGGGCCTCGGTGGTGGTGGTATTGTCACAAGAACGATACGAACACCACATCCAATGGAGTCTCAGTGGGGTTGCTAAGAGTGCTATAAGGAGGGGGAATCCAAAGAGGGAGATGCAGACAGTCCTTAAGCACATCGTTAAGGAGGCATTTGAGGGTCAACACTAGAACTAGTGTGGGAAGGATTGAGAAGGGGAGTGAGAAGAGTGTGTAAAGATCAATATAGAAGTTTGTGGGTGAGCACTTGGGTCCTGCCAGAGGGTAGAGTTCTGTAGTTTGGTTTGTTGTAGGTTCCTAGACTGTTTATAGTCCAGAAGAGCGATGATCCAGAGTGGGCAATTATTTCCTGTGGGGATAAGGAGCCATCCTTAGTGGATTTGGTTAAGATTTTATAGGGTAATTTTTTGGTGATATTGAGGGGTGGTTCATGATCTGCAATGGGATTATTTAGAATGTGTGGTTGGAGTAATTCTTCTATTGGGGAAAGTCTATTTGCCCTGGGTGTGGAGTTTAATTGTAGACATGC
>NW_006350012.1:0-525 GCF_000327345.1 Myotis davidii
TCTGCAGTTGTTAAGGAAAAAGCTGACACCCAGTGGGTCTGCGGAGGAAACTCAGATTCTGGGTACCCCGTGCACCAGGCACTGTCCCAGTCCCCTCTCAGAATCCTCACGTGGCCTCGGGGAGGGCGAGAGGCGGGGAGGGGACAGGAGCTCTGAGGCTGACCAGCAGCAAGAGCTGACCTAGAAGGGTAAGTGTTGGGGGGATGTGGGGAGCTGGAGGGACTGAGAGAAAAAGAAAAAAAAGAGAGAAAAAAAACTCATGGACACAGACAAGTGTGGGAATTGCCAGAGGGAGGAGGGGGTGAGGGGAGACGGAGGAGGTAGAGGAGCGATAAATGGTGATGGGAGACTTGAGTTGGGGTGAACAAACAATAGGGGGTACAGGTGATGTGTTGTGGGATTGGGCACCTGAACTCTATCATTTTTTTTAACTAATGTCACTGCAATAAATTCAGTAAAAGGGGAAACATTTTTATCATCGATGCTTCTGTAGATGAGAAGGAATCATGGATCGGCTGCCTCCTG
>NW_006350013.1:0-525 GCF_000327345.1 Myotis davidii
TGGTTTGATGAGACCACTTATTTGTAGAAGAGTGAGTTCTCTGGTCGTATTTCTTTGTTTTCCCATTTTGACCAGGAGTCAGGGCTTCAGGGTTAGGCAGCTTCTCCAGGCACTCGGTGCCCTTGAACGCATCTCTGCCCAAGCATATTGCATAGAGGTTAAGAGCTCGGGCTCTGAAGTCCCACCTTCAGGGATTTTGATCCTCAGCTCTACCCCTTTTCCAGCTCCTCACTTGTAAAATGGTCAATGGGAGCCACCAACTCATGGGATTATAATGAGGATGGAATGAGATGAAGTCTCTGAAGTAGTTTGCATAATTATTGTATACAGTAAGCACTCTGCTGAAGGACAGTCACCACTATCACCCTTCCCCAGGCTGTGAGCTCCTTGAGGGAGGGATCCTGTCTTAGCTGTTATTTTATCTTTGACGTCTTGTCCAGTACCACCACTTAGTGGCACTCCACATATACTGGGGGAACAGATGCATCCATCGCATATCTATATATATAAAAGGCTAATATGCTA
>NW_006350014.1:0-525 GCF_000327345.1 Myotis davidii
TCAAACCCATGACTCCTTGGTGTGCAGACCAATACTCGAAACACTAAGGCCCACACCAGCCAGGGCCCCATTAATGCTTATATGCATAAAATATCATTACGCAAAATGACTAGATATAGGCCTAAAGGTAGAAGTAAATGCATACATAATGTTTATCATCATTTAAAATTGATAAATTTTATAAACATTCAATATAAAGTAGTGCACATCTACTAAGTTAAAAACTGAGATCAGCCAACTTACAATTTAGATTGGGAGCAGACTTGATTAAAATATGCAACTTCATAGATGCAAACATAAGATTCCATGTGGTGAACTGATTTGAAGTGAGTCTCTACCCAAAATTTATCTTTTCAAATATAAACCATATTTATTATTGTGTATGGCATTTCTGAATTTCTTTCTGCTCTTCTGTATAATTCATAGTTTATTTTTAAAATTTTTCTTTATAGTTGAAAGTATTACAGGTACTTTTCCCCTCACTACATCCCCTTCTTAGCCTCTCCCCAGGCCTTCACTGCACTA
>NW_006350015.1:0-525 GCF_000327345.1 Myotis davidii
AAAACGTAAGGTACACTTTATTTTCTCAAAACATAAGGATTATAATTTTGCCAGGTATTTATCCAATTAATCATAATTTTGTCAACATGCATTTCATGCATTCAATCATTCCTTATTTCATATTATTTAGCAACTGTTTATTACGTATCTGTTATTTGAAAGGCACTCGGCCAGACAACAGCAGTTGAACACACAATATTGAAGGAGAATAACAAAATTGAAGGGCTGACACTAAGTTTTTAAATTTTTCTTTACATTATGTTTGGTTAATTGTAGATCTGCAGGTTTCATTACAATCTCAAGATTTTGCTAAATATGTTACAATAGGGTAAAAAGATTGCTTAAATTTTATTTTCTGCATTGTTATAACTATAGAATAAAAATCGAACATACTATATAATAAAAGTTGGCTCAGGTTCTCTAAGCATCAAGATGCAGCATATATTTTCAGAAAACCAGCAATAAAATTCCAAATGTGTTTAATAAATATTACTTTATTTTGTGTTGGTTTAAACAAACTCCTTG
>NW_006350016.1:0-525 GCF_000327345.1 Myotis davidii
TTGTGTCAATTCTGTGCCCAAAGGGTTCTTACCCCATTGTCTGGATGGGGAAAACGGAGGCACAGAAAGGTGAAGTGGCTTGTGTGAAGATACTCGGCCAGCGAGTAGATAAAACAGCACATAAGTGGCGGCACGCAGCCTCAGAAGCCCACACTCTAACCATTGTCACTGCTGTCCTTCAGGCTGGAGAGAGGAAGCATGGCTTGTGGACTGGCACTCAGCTGGCCCTGGGCCCTCTGAGTCCCATCCGGTGTCATTATACCGATGCTCCCCAGGTGTGGCATTTTCAGCACAGTGGTCCAGGGTGTGACTTCTGGAGTGGTGCCTGACCCTCCAAAGCAAGCAGCTACTGGCTAGAAGCTGCCTGACCTTTCTGAGCTGAGTCACGCTACCTCTTTCATTGCCTTTTATTGGTAATAAGTGAGTCATTGGCCCAGATTTAGGGAGAGGGGACACAGACCTCCCCCTTTCCATGTAAGAATAACAAAGAATTTGTGGGCATGTTTAAAACCACCACACATATCA
>NW_006350017.1:0-525 GCF_000327345.1 Myotis davidii
CCCCTCTGTTTACAGCCTTGGCTCTACTTATTATACATGAAAAATATTTATATCTGGGAGTTCCCCAAGGAAAAAGACCCAAACTTTCTCATAGCCATATTCTTAGCACCCAGCTCAGTGTCAGGCCAACACAATTAATAGATGTCGATGGAATTAAAGATTAAATGTTGCTTGCATTTGTTGACAAATGATGTGGAAATGAAGCAGGTGCATTGGCAAAATCTACATTTCATTTCTAAGTTGCTCAGAAATGAATACGTTATTCTTCCTAAATGCGTAGAAAGGCAAGTTAAAAGAAAACACCTCAACATCAAATTTTGTATGCAGGAATCACTGATTTAACTGAGATAATTCACAACCTAAAAGGATCGCAGAGGGAGCAGACATACAGCCTGGAACCCCTCGATCCTATGTCCATAGGGGATCAGTTTGGAGCATGGCTGAAGTTAATCAGGTAAGGTGATCTGCAGCTCTTTTTGTGTTCAGTTGTGTATGATTTTGCTTTTGCTTTCAGAAAAAAAAAAG
>NW_006350018.1:0-525 GCF_000327345.1 Myotis davidii
ATAGATAGACTCATTATCAGTTGTGAGATCACAAAATTGAACAACTGTCTTGATACCCTGCTGAAAGCAATAAAATAATAACTGTTAATACCTATATATAAATTCTAACATACCAACTTATCTATGATTAACATAATTTATGAAAGATCTACTGAATTTTGGCTCATTCTTAATTTTTATATTTTGATTACACAATATCATGCTTAAATCTAATGACCTTTACTTTACAGAACATTCTTTGTGATGATTAGATTGTGATAACACTTGGCAATCATTCATAATTCACTATCATTCATTAATCATAAAAGTTTCCACATACAGCCTCCTTTTTTTATTTTAGAATATTTCTGACTTCATAGTGTTAGATTTATTTTCTTTTCACCTATCACCTCTTATGCTCTGCTTAAAAATAAATTATTTTTATGTAGGTTATTAATGCTAAAATCTCATCCTTCAGAATAGAAACAAGATCAATGAGATCCATGTTCACTCTAAATGTGATCTTGTCCTAGCTGGTTTGGCTCA
>NW_006350019.1:0-525 GCF_000327345.1 Myotis davidii
TTCAGCTGTAGAAGTATGCATTCCTTTATTATTATTATTATCATTATTATTTAGGGCAAAATTCACAGAGATAAATCCAAACCAAAAGAATATGACAGTCTTTTGCAGTCAAGATTAATGCCATTGCAAAGGATCTCTGAGATTCAAAAGAGATTGAAAGTACCATTGAAAAAGAAAGGAAAGTGAGAGGATTTCAGGAATGCTGGTAGGGAAAAGAAAGCAAATCTACCCTTGCTAGAGAGGGGTGGTGTTTCTGAATGTATTAAGAGAGCCCTACTGCACAGTTAGGAAGAAAACTAGCAGAAATTTGGGCCATGGGGATCACAAATGCTTAATGAATATGTGAATAGGTTGACTGAGTGCTTCTGTTAGGGCTTATGAAGGACACAAAGGCATGTTTCTTTCTTTTAATCTGTTTTGATGACAAAACCACTAGAAGGAAGTATTGAAATAAATTACTCAAATTTTTTTTTAAAGAAAATACTAGCTGATTTGGCTCAATGGATTAAGCGTGCAGGAGGCAGC
>NW_006350020.1:0-525 GCF_000327345.1 Myotis davidii
TTTTTTTTAATCTTAGCAAAACCACATTCCACTTTGAGAAAGGTCAGCCGCAGTGCAAGGGCACAGCCTTTTCTCTGCTGGTCTTTCAGAAACTTGCCCCTTGGAAGAAGACACCGTCAGGACAAATGGGGAATTTGCCCTATGGAGATCATTGCAAATTTCACCTCAAAGTTCCTAATTCTCTGGACCCATCTTTTATGGATTTATCTGGTGGTGGTTGTTTTTTTTTCCATGATGAATGATGCTAAATCTTATTACTTTGAAAAGTTACTGACTATTCTGATATTTTACATTAATAAAAATTTTTTCTTTGTATAACCACAGACCTGTGCTCTCTTTCCAGGCTTCTGAAAAACCCATGTCTTCCTGGTTCTACCTGCTTCCTGTCCTCTACCCTGCCTCCCCTTTTCTATCAGACAGGGTCTTTCCTGGAAGTGTAGAATTTCCTGTGTATCAGCCTCAGAGTTATTAGTCATCATATTGGGCCAGGTTTGCCAAGCGAAAGCCTTAAAACCATTAAAAAAA
>NW_006350021.1:0-525 GCF_000327345.1 Myotis davidii
AAAAATAAATAAATAATAAATATTAGGTGTGTGTACTACTGTGTTTAATAAAATACTTAGGACTATGTTTGCAATTATGATATGATCAGGTTTAGGCTATGGTCTTAGGTTTGTGCTAAGAGGATGAATTAAATTTAGGGTTCAGATGAGAGTTAGAAATCTTGTCTGTGTTAGATTTAAGGCCAAGGTGAGTGTTGAGATTAGGCTAAGGATTTTTTTTTTATCATTTTATTGGATCTTCTTTGTTTTTTTGCTAGCCATGACTGTTTGTCATTACTCCAATCAGTGCTGTGGATATACAGTATAAATATTTTAACTTATTAAAGCCTACCTTTCATGTGATAATATCCACTTTCTGTACTATATCATATCTTACAAAGGCATAGTTCCATTTGTTTCTTCTCAAGCTGTGTACTCTTGTGTACTTTTACTTTTCCACATGCTCTACATTCACACTGAGGTATAATTTTTTATCAATCGCAATCACTTATTTTTAAAGTGATTTAAATAATAAAGAAAAGAAGT
>NW_006350022.1:0-525 GCF_000327345.1 Myotis davidii
ATCATAGCAACCGGTCATTCTGGTTGTTCCACCCTAATGGTCGCTTAGGGTTTCATTATATAGATGGTTAATGCAGATAGCACATTCCCAAGATGCAGAAGGTACATGTAGCATTATATAACACTTAACATTTCTTTAAGATAAAGAAGAGTAGTCAATGATGGTGAGGGCCTAAGACGATAAAGCAACATTGTCCTACATTTTCTAAAATATTTCATTCTGCCTACCATCATCATGGAAACAAAGGTTTCCTCAGACCTTTGATAGATGGGCCCTGTCAGGATTTGGTTTTTCACTGTCTCCCAATGTCATGCTCACTCTTTTCGTTTCTCAAATGGTGAATTTTGTGAGACTAAAGTTCAGCTTGTCATTTACTATAAGCTCCGTTTTATGGTTTATTTTTTTGCAGAATTCTTTATATACCATTCTCCCAAGATTACTTTAGTTAAATTTTCACTCTTATATGCATCTCTTTTAAACTTATCCTTACTGAACTTTATAAAATCATAGGCATACTGCCATTTT
>NW_006350023.1:0-525 GCF_000327345.1 Myotis davidii
TAGACATGCTTGCCAGGGATTTAGCTCCTCCAAACTTAAGTCATAAAAGGGCCTGGCCATGCCAGGGCTTGAGAGGGACATAGAGGATGGTCTGAGTAGGGCAGGCAGGGGCCAGTCAGCACCCAGGGCCAAGATGAGGCAAAGTTACCTCTCCTTGAGCATTGTCCCCAGGACATGCCCCTGGAGGGGAGGCCTGGCAGGACCCCAGATGGACTCTGTGCAGCCACTTCCCTCAGAGCTCACTGTCCCCATGGCCTATGAGATGAGGGGGCAGCTTGTTCAATCTCTCTTGCTTCTCTTTTTGCTCCTATCCATTCCTCATACCAGGTCCTGCACTGTCCCTGGCTTCTCTCTACCCCACAGAGCACCTTCCACAGCCACCTGCCTGCATCAGAACCTGCCAACCTCCTGCTCTCCCTTCCCCTCCCCCGTGAGAGCCCTCCTCAGAGATGTGGTTGGATTGCTGGCCCTCTCTGGGGAAACCTGAGGGACTGAGTGAGAGCTCAGTCACCAGTCACCTGCCTG
>NW_006350024.1:0-525 GCF_000327345.1 Myotis davidii
CAGGTAAGAGAGTATAGTATTTTGGGTTATTCATATTAAGTTGGTCACATAGTTTCAGACAGTTGAAATTTAGATGAAGTAATAAATGACTATTGATATTTATCTTTTTAAAAACAGGATCGTGAACTTCCAAGACTGATTAGAGGCCGAGTTCATAGGTGTGTTGGAAACTATGACCAGAAAAGTAATATTTTCAAATGTGTTTCTGTCAGACCAGCATCTGTTCCTGAACAAAAATCTTTTCAAGCATTTGTCAAAATTGTAGATACTGAGATGAGATATTATACCAATGTAATGAATGAAATTTAAACAGTGAAGTTTAAATACTATAACTTAAAGCACTTTTCTGTTATTGTTTAAATTATCATCTGCACAGTTTTATAGCTGTTGCTTTTCTGTATTTCAGTTGTTGAACTAAAATATTTAAATGCTTTCAAATGTGTAAAGAGTTTTAGAAAAATTAATGTAACTGTCTTTCATAAAAAGAGCACATTTGCTAAAATTTAATAACCATTTCAGATAAAA
>NW_006350025.1:0-525 GCF_000327345.1 Myotis davidii
TTTTTTTATTTTTAAATATTTGTTTATTGAGATATAACATGTATTCCATAAACAGCACACATCTTAAGTGGCATGTGAACTCATTAATTTTTAAAAATTTACTTAAAGTGTTAAATTCTTTAAAATGTCTCTGTTCCTTATGTGCTTGACCAAGAAGGTGTTGCACTGGGTTATGTATTATGACTGGATTCATATAGGCACTAAAACTGATATTATATTCCTGGAACAGGACCTGGCTCCATGCACACCTCTCTCAAATCAGGCTCCAATGCATGGAAACTATAGGAAGACAGATTTGGGATCAGTATAAGCAAGAACTTTCTTATGGATGGAGCTTTGCAAAGGTGGGATAGGGTTGCCTTGGTGCATTCTTAGTGCTATTCAGATCAAGTTGGGAAAGCTGTTAGCCGGGGCAGAGCGAAGTCTGGTAAGTGTGTGATTGTCAGGTGCTTATTAAAGTCCTTCCCATATTTGAGACTCTGTGATTCAGAGAAGCCCTAACCCTAACCCTAACCCTAACACTAA
>NW_006350026.1:0-525 GCF_000327345.1 Myotis davidii
GGGAAAAAATCATGTTGTGGGGGAGGGAAGGGGCAAATGCTGAACAGTGTCCTCCAGCAAAGAAGTGGTTGATTCTCTAATAACTAGGTTCTTGGGTACTCCTACAATCGAGGACATGTGGGGCCTCTAGAGGAAATATTCTCTGATGAAGAGGAGCTTAAAGTCAAAAATTAAGAGGCACACCATAAACAATCCATCAAAAGGGACAGTCACCAGTTTCAAAAAAAAGGAAGAACTTGTACCCCAAGAATTAGAGCTAATAGAGCAATCTGAAAAAATTTAAAATAAATGTTCTGAGTTGCTCGAATAGGCAAAGAAAAAGTATAAACTATAAAACAGAAGAATAACATTATAGGAAAGGGGAGGAAAAAGGATGGGGAGAAGGAAACAAAACTGTGGGGTCAGGTATGTATTTCACAAACTAAAAGATACTAACTTTTTAGAAAAGAAAAGCTCTAATTTTCATGATGGTCAGAAACAGCAAATATCCTTGTGCTGGGGGCAAAAATAGAATATTGGGGACTA
>NW_006350027.1:0-525 GCF_000327345.1 Myotis davidii
GTTATGCAGCATTGTGTGAAAATAGCTGACCACTACATTCCCAAGAGACACTGTCCACTTAAAATACTCCATATGTGTCCTGCTCTCCATTTTCTTTTACTGATGATAAAAATATACAATGTATATGAAAACATATATGACAAAGAAAAAACACATATGTGAAATCAATTTTTTACCATACTTTCAGATAGAAGATTATGCTATTCAGGGCTGCTAAAGGCATAAAAACTTCATGAAACATTCTTTTTTTTCTGTTGTTTTAGACATTATCTGTTTGCCTTCAGGTTACTCAGAACTGAACATTGCTTACTAATTCAAGATGTTGAGCTATATCTTATTGCTTCCTTCATCTTTGGACATATTGTTTGTGTTGAGGGTCCAACCAATCTGAGACTGCCTCCTTAACTCTATTGATATTTCTCTTCAATTTAGAGACATTTGCATGATATTATCGTCTACTATACTGTGCCACTTTTGAAGTCTTGAACTCTATCTAAAATTTATATCTCTAATCATCCTTTCCCC
>NW_006350028.1:0-525 GCF_000327345.1 Myotis davidii
GAGTGTTTCAAAAACATTTTCTCTTTATCCAAGTATATATTCTGTGGGGATTATTATCATCTATTACAAAGTAAACAAAATTAAGCTTATAACAGTAGTTTTTCAGTTGCACATAAAGGAAGACACAAGTCAAAATGGCCAGGGGTAGGCAGAGGGGTAACCACCCTCCCCAATCACATGACAAAATTAAGCGATGAAGCCTTTATCAAAGGAATCCTAGAGAGGTGGAAAATCTGTATTATGCCATAAATAAGAGAGGTTTTATTGCAGTCCAACAGAATCAAAGTCATAATATTGACTGCCCTTTCTAAAAACTTTCATGGCTTATAGAGATAAGACTAGGAAATGAGAACTATCATTTCACCTGAGTAAGTTACTGCTCACAGATGCCTTACCTAAGATGCCTTATCTAAACTGGGAATGTCAAGTTTTAATTTTCCTTTTAAAAATTATTTTAGGTATCTTTACTGAAGTAGTGATTTTCTACTGTTCTAATTAGTTTTTGTGTGTCTCCCCAGAGACTTC
>NW_006350029.1:0-525 GCF_000327345.1 Myotis davidii
TGTAGTCATGATTTTTGTCTTTTTGATGTTAAAATAGAGCTCTGTTTTGATCCTTTCTTCTTTCACTTTCACCAGAAGTTATTTCTAATCATTGCAACATTCAGCCAGTAAGATGTTGTCATTTGCATATCTTAATTGATATCTTATACCGATTTTTATGCTTTCTTCCTCAGATTCTAGTGCATTGGATTCCATTGGTGTTCTGCATGCAGATTAAACAAATAGGAAGATAAAATGAACTCTTCTCTGACACCTTTGCCTTTGTTTGACACCTTGTGTGACACATTTGAAGTAAAAATTAAAAAACAAAAAACGAGATGGACGACAGAAGAAACTAAAAATTACTAAAGACAGGTTAGAGGCCAAAGTTAAAGGTGACAATTGCACAGTAAGAACCCTAAATGCAGTTTTTCAATGACTATCACATAAGATAAAGAACTATTATAATTGTCAATGTAAGGAGATAGAAGAGAACAACAAAAAAGATAAAACAACAGACTTATACCAGAAGATTAAAAAAAAAAA
>NW_006350030.1:0-525 GCF_000327345.1 Myotis davidii
TTGTTAGCCTCAATTTAAAATGAGAAAAATAAAGAGGCTAAGAGAGTTTAATACATGTTCTGAGGACAGAAAATTAGAATGTTATGGGGGAAGGAGGTAGCCAATTCTATCCTAGAAGCCTGGCAATCACTCCCATGCCTTTAATCACAAAGTTGAGCATCATTCATTTGAAATGAAGTACAGTTTCATATTAAACATATGACCCCATATGCTGAATGATGTGGTTAAAATTGAGAGACAAAAAGAGGTCACAGAGTTTATAATCTAGTAGAGAAGATAGGTATTGATCATACAATTCCCTTCATTAATTTATAATTGCAAAATGAGGTAAGTGCTGAGAGAAATAAACACCATTGTTTGAGAATAACCCGGAGGTAGGATCAGGAAAGGCAGCTCCAGGTCAGGGAGTGTCCAGGAGCTGAGATCCTGGAGCTAAGAGCCTAAGAGGGATGTGTTTGAAGATGAGGGGTGGTTCCTTCCAGTGGTTCTCAATCATCCTAATGCTGCGACCCTTTAATACAGTTC
>NW_006350031.1:0-525 GCF_000327345.1 Myotis davidii
ACCATTGTCTATTGGCCTTTACATAGATACCTGTAAGTAAAGGCAGCCTGGTAGCCACTAAAGCCTAGGCAACCACATTCATCTTGCCTCTGAGGGTTGAGAGCTGCCATTTGTTCTGCTATATTGAAGTCCTATAATATTTACAGACACGAGGAAATGCAGGTCCATATAAGCATCTCCAAAGTTAACGTGGGCCATCAGACAACAACCACTATTATTTTCAATCATGTCATACACCTTCACTAATTCATTCTTTATTGACACATTGAAGATATTTTGGGTCCACCTGGGAAAATAGTCAGTGATAGGTTGTTGTGTGTGTTTTCTTTTTTTTAAGTCTTACACAATAAATCCATTTTAACATGACTGCTTGTTAGTCTTCTTACCCCTTCCTTAATACCTGGCCAATGTCATACTAACATTCTTTAGGCTATCATTGTGCCCAAGCTTCAAGAATCCATCCTAACCTTATATTAAGACCAGTTTCAGATAGACTTATCAGGACATTTAATTCTGCTCCATGGG
>NW_006350032.1:0-525 GCF_000327345.1 Myotis davidii
CTGTGGCAAAGATAAAATGAGGGATGGAGACAAAATAACTGGGATAGTTAAATGCTGTTGAAATGCAAGCTCTTATATCCTCAAAGAAATTCTCACACCCTTTCAATCTGTCTGATGCAGGCGACAAAGCCGCCCGAGGAAGAAGCGTCCCTGCCCAATGGTGAGGTCGTGGGCGAGGCGCAGAGCACCGCAGAGGTAAGAGTGGTATCTCGGACCTTCTTCCCGCAGACCAGTCTCCTCGGAATGCCAACGTGGTCCTGATCTTCCTGTATCTGTCTGTCCGTTCTCTATCATCTGTCTGTCCTCTGTCCTTCCTTCCATTCCTCCATTGTCCGTGTCTGTCTGTCTGTCTATCTGATCTTTGTGAATCTCTAATAAGATAAAGCCTCCTTTCCACACGAACAACAGAAAACAAACACTGCCTCGACGTGGAACCCTTCGGCGTCTCTCTGTAAACCTTCAGTGGTGAATGGAGACTCCTCACATGGGAGGTGAATACAGTGGGGCTTTGACTTATGAGTTTAA
>NW_006350033.1:0-525 GCF_000327345.1 Myotis davidii
ATTTCGTGCACTGGGCCTCTAGTTATATATAAATCTTAAACAAAATCTCCTTGTAATTAGCAATCGAGTAAATGGTTACATTGTAGATCTCACAAGTATAACTTTGCATGGTAAGTAAAAGACCCATGTTCTAACATGATAGTGGCTTGATATAAAAGTATCAATGATGAAGATGAAACACGAATCAATCCACACAACTTTGATAAACCTGAAAATTTTGTGCTCTAAAAACCTAGATGACTCAATAAGTGGACCCAGTAAGGACCCATAACTAGCATTGAAGAGGGACACAGGGAGTTTTAATTAAAATTTTAATGAAATATCAAATTAAATGTAGCCATATTTCTAAATTGCTATACTACTTTATTGATATGTAATTTCATGTATTGATATACTGAAATGAATGAACTATCTTAAATACATACTTTTATCTTCTTACACTTCAAAACGTGTTGTACAAATATGTCAACCAATAAAATGTTAAGCAGATATTGTATATATGGGAGATTGATATATATAAACCTT
>NW_006350034.1:0-525 GCF_000327345.1 Myotis davidii
AATGGACAAATCAACAATTCAAGACATAAGTATCTTTCTCTCAAAGACAGAATAGCTAGACCCCAAATCAGTAAGAACTTATCAACACCATCAAACAACAGAATCTAACCAACATTTACAGAACATTCCACCCAACAGTAACAAAGTACATATTCTTTTCCAGTGCCCTCAAAAACATATACCAAGATAGGCATATTCTGGGCTGTAAAACAACACATAATACAAAATAAAAATTTGTTTACTGTAACAAACTTTTACAAATTGAAATCATACAAAAGTGTGTTCTCTGACCACAATGGAATCAAACTTGAAATCATTAAGAGGAAGTTAACAGAAAAATCTCTAAGCACTTAGAAAAGAAGTAACACACTAGAAGGAATGATCCATGAATCAAAAAAATGAAGTCTCAAGCAAAATAAAAACACGCATGAAAAGGAAATGCAATATATCAAACTGTGTGAGATGCAGTTAGAGGAGTCCTGAGAGTAAAACCAGTAGCACTAAATATATATGTTAGAAAACAGA
>NW_006350035.1:0-525 GCF_000327345.1 Myotis davidii
ACTGATTCTTCATCATCACCATTGTCAGCAAAACTAACTTTGGGATCTCTGCCAGACAATTAACATCATAAAGAAATGTTTCAAATCCATAAATCTCAAGTGTATAGGCCCATTGCATATGCACCATAAGATGGCAGCTAAAATGTTATTAATTTAGTCAATACTTGGAGAGTTTTTACATTTGTAAAAACATCTGCTCATTTCAAAATATTTTCAATTGATTGAATATTTACCATGTTATGGAAGGGTTCCACATAACGCACAATGTCATTTAAGTACACCATGTTGCTGATTAAGAATTCCAAATATACTCAGAAATTATTATACAGAAACTGAAATGATTGAGATAATTATCACTGAAGGGAAATGAAAGTATTTCTTTTAAAATATACATATAGTTAATTTTAGAGAGAGAGGATCCCTTCTGATAGGATGTCTCCTTGGTAGCTAAACAAAATAATCTAAAGTTGTTAAAGGGTGATATTAAAAAATTAATATAAATACCACATGATCTCACTCATTTGT
>NW_006350036.1:0-525 GCF_000327345.1 Myotis davidii
GCATAAATAAGTGGAACAAATCAATGTCTCTCTAAAATCAACTAATAATTTCTTTTTTTTAAAAAGGAATGTTATGACTAGATATAGGGTAAATTCCAAACTATGGGAGTAGAAAACGTATAATTTGTTCGATTTTATGTGAAAATAAGCTTAAAGTATTCAATGTATAATGTTTTCATGAGTATTACCTTAATTTTCCTTTTGATTTTCTTTTCTGCCTCTGCTTTCATCTCTGTGGTCACCCGGGGCACGACTCTTCTTCCACTCGGAGAAGGCAGCACCTCGGCCATTTGTGTTTTCTTCCCCTTTCCTTTCCCCCCTTTCCCAGGAAGCCCTACTTGTTCATCTTGTTTCTCCTTGGCTTCAACAGCCTAAAAGAGGGACAGAAGAAAGCAAGTTTATAAGCTAACAAAGGCATTATAACATCTTTATTACTTCATAGGGATAGCAAAAAAGACAAAAATTAACATGTTAAGCGCCCAGCCTGTTCTATCTTCTGGACAGAAAGTATAGTGTCAGTCACCG
>NW_006350037.1:0-525 GCF_000327345.1 Myotis davidii
CTGAAATCAATAAAAGTATATTTTTTAAAAATAAAGTCATTGGAGGAAAAAAATCTATGATTAGGTTGATTATAGCCTAAACCTAAAATGTCTTTCCAAATCTTGAAATCATGAGGATTTTCTTTATATTATAGTTTTAAAGGGAGTTAATTTTGGAATACCTTTTTAGGAGAAGGTAGAAACAGTGTGCTTCCACAAAGTTTTAAATGGAAATTTACATAATTTTCATTAAAAGCAATTATGCAATATTTTGGAGAATGAGAAGTATTTTGAACATCTTGCTATATTTCTTGTTCTAATTATATTTGTGTTGCAAAAAGTGACTAGTACAACAAAACAATGAAATACCTGCATTATAATACCCTCAGGAAAGAGTCAATTTGTAGTTCAGCAATTTGTTTTTCCCTACTCTGTTTAATGAACAGCGTACAGCCATGATATTAATGTTCAGTGTTTCTGAGGGCTGAAATCAAATGTATATTCTAAGAAGTTTAAATCCACTGCCTTTCATTTTTTGATAAAGAA
>NW_006350038.1:0-525 GCF_000327345.1 Myotis davidii
CCTCTCTGAAATCAGTAAAAATATTTTTTAAACTTTTTAAAAAATATATATATTTGCTATATATTTATCATCAACCTTAAGGATTGGGTGTCTAAGGATTATGCTACTTCTGCATGTCATCCAGCACAAATATATGCCCCTCCACATGCCTATATCACCTTGATTTACCTTCTTTACAGGTCATCAGGCAGAGACCCCCAGTACCTCAGAAGGCCCAATCGTTCTCATTTTAAATTTCGTGTTTGAATAGGTAGTATAAGCAAATAGGTTCAAGTCTGAAAGGCACAAAAGGGAATCTAATAAAGTCTTTCTACCCTTGTCCCTCATCCCACCTAGTTTCTGTCCCCAGAGGCATCCAGTATCATTCATTTGTTATTTATCCTTCCAAAGGCAATATGTGCTTTTAAATCTTTGCTCCCCATTTTTTCTCATCATGAAGCAGTGTGTTCCCCATCAGGTAAAATATCAGGAAAATCTTTACTCCTGTGATCAAGTAATAAAAAACCTAATGTCAAAGAGTTAAGT
>NW_006350039.1:0-525 GCF_000327345.1 Myotis davidii
ACTCCATCTATTGAAAAAAATCCGCACTATTAACTGGTACATCTGGTATATTCCCATTAGTAAACATTGGTATACACATTCCCCTTCTTAGTAGCTAAAACATACCATTTTAATCACATAGAACTAAGGAAAAAATGTCAAATATTTGCCCATGCCCTATGTTTATAATAGTTTTCATCTTTAAAAAATTTACCTTTAAGTCAGCCACATCTTCATTGTAATTATCTTGCTTGGTGACATTTGAAAAGGAGCGCAAGGCTCCTGTGAGTCGAGGTAAAGCCATCTATAATTCAATCAGTGATCCATACAATAAGGAACCCGAAACTGAAACAAAACAATATGATATTTATCTGTTGGGAGGAGGTGGGAGAGGTAATCACACTCAACAAATTGACCTGTCCAAGAGAGAAAAATAAACACAATTAGTTAAAAAAGCAATTGCTACCAATGTTGAATAAAATTCAACACATTTTGTACCCATGAACTTGTTTATTTTTTAATAACATCCTGGCTATGTTGGGGGGG
>NW_006350040.1:0-525 GCF_000327345.1 Myotis davidii
AGTTTGGTTTCTTCTGAGACCCTTCTGAGACTCTTTGGCTTGCAAATGGCTGCCTCCTTGCTGTGTCCTCATATGGTCCTTGCTCTGTGCACTGAATTTTTGGAGTCTCTTTGTGTATCTTAATCTCCTCTTCTCATAAGTCAAATTGGTTTAGGGCCAACCTTAAGGGCCTCATTTTAACATAATTATCTTTTTAATGGCCCTATCTCTAAATACAGTCCCATTCTGAGGTACCAGGGGTTAGGACCTCAGCATATGAATTTTGGAAGGACAGAATTCTTCCCATAGCATATAGCATACATGCTGCTCTGTGTTGTTGAGATCCTTGAAGTTCTCATATTTGAACCTTCCATTCACCAAGTAATTTCTTCCACAGCAGCTCATCACTATTAAAAAACTAAATAAATGACCAAATATTTTGAAGTCATTGCTGCTATAAATCCAATTTAGTTTTCAATAAAATAATTTTCTGGCCTCCACTTTGATTGTTAACTAACAAGTCATTAATAATTAGGGGGGAAAAAA
>NW_006350041.1:0-525 GCF_000327345.1 Myotis davidii
GAATGAATGAATGAATGAATGAACATGAAACATTTTTCTACATTGAACCAGCAGGAAAAAGACTAGACAAAATCATGGCATTTTCTCAAAGTTTACATAAAAAGTAGTATAAACGGGGCAGCTTATTTTAAAGATTGTACCAAACATTTTATGACACTTTTAAGCAGCTTTAAAAAATCATTTTTCTTATGTTGATTAAAAGGTCTCCCTATTTGTATTTTTAAAGTTTTATTCTGTTAATTTCGTTCATAAACTTCTTTTCCTCTCTTGTAGTGCAATAGTAAATCTGGCCCAGTCTGGAATGAGTCATAATGAATTGTGCTTAGTCGGTCCAGATTAAAGTTGATTTACTTATAGGTTTACCAGTAAATGGCTAATTTGTCTCTTTGCTACCTTTTAGCTTCAGCCTCTTGTCTTTTAGTAATTATTACAGAAATAAATAAATGTTTTTTACTAATTTTATTTGTTGATCACTAAAGAATAGCTACTTTTTTGAGAATTCTTATTGTTTATGCTACTGTTGAA
>NW_006350042.1:0-525 GCF_000327345.1 Myotis davidii
AAACTATGAAAGATGGCTGAATCAATACGTCTGCTCTTGGGGCTTTTAAATAAGGTACACTGCACCCAAAATTCTGAATCATGATTCATTTTACAGTGTATGCAAATTTAGATTGTTTTAAGGGAACATTATGTCCATTAATTTTTATATCAAAGTGTAAAGCTTTCATTTCTGTATAGTCTTTACTTATTCTAGCTTCTCTTTTACAACCTGCCCAGAAACAATGACAACACAAAGGTGCTGGCCTCTGAAGTAACTACCAAATGTAATATGTATTAGGTTGACCACAAAGCTATTTACTTCTCCAGTAATTTATTGCAGGACATTTGAGTTGAGCGGAAAAGATTCAGAAATTAACTCTGAATTAACCTGGAGTTCTAGTTTAAAAGAATTTAAGGAAATTTTTCCAGGTTGTTGGGGAAAACGAATAGCAGTTCAATGTGCGAGGCCAATTAGAACAAAGAGACGAAGACTTTATTTCCAAGTTATGCCATCAAGTAGAGAAGAGGTAGGTACACCTGAAAA
>NW_006350043.1:0-526 GCF_000327345.1 Myotis davidii
TATTTTTTTTTCTGCATTGTCTCTTCCATAGTACCTTTCCTTCTGAAATTCCAAATGTGCCTACATTAGTCTGTTTGATCTTGTGCCACAGCTCTTGGATGCTCTGTTCTTTGTATTTTCAATTTTTTTTACAGCTTTGTTCTACTTTATATTTATTTCAAATTACTAATTTTCAAGTTTACTAATTCTTCAGTTCATTTTAGTTTTCTCAAGAGTCTATCAAAACTTATTATTTGTCTCTGTTATTATGGCTTTTATTTTTAGCATTTACATTTGCTCTCTTTTTATAATTTCCATCTCTTGATTTTGCATTTTGCCCATGTTTTCCATTATATTTAACAAGTTAATTACATTTATTTTAATTTGGTTTTTTTTAGATAGTTACAACATCTCTCATCTGAATATGGTATTGATTATATTTTTGTATCTTATTAGTTTGGTTTTTTCTTTAATAACTTTCATGATTTTTTTTATTGGAAGTTGAAACTTAAGTAGCTAGTAGAAACTGTAGTAAAGAAACTTTCTT
>NW_006350044.1:0-525 GCF_000327345.1 Myotis davidii
CCTTCCTCTCCAGTTTCTAACTTTTCATTACTTACTTATTCATGTAACCTGTCCTGCATTTCTTTAGTTTTACTTATGGTATTTTTGTCAAGGTAGGCAGAGTCCTCTTTTTTACTAATTCTAATAGACTTTACGTTCACCACTCCTCATTAACATTCCATTCTTTTCCTGCTCTGGCAACATCTTCTCTGGTGATCTTTCTATGTCTGTCATGTTTTTCCTTCATGAAATATGCCTTCTCCACATACCATTAAATATCTTCAGCTTCAGGGTTGCCTTTTCTATTCTCTTCTATTCATACCTCACACTCAGTACAATAATACTTACTCTTGTGCCTTCGCATATTCATATATCAGTTTGTCTTAAATATACATTTCCCATTATGACCTCTCTTCTGAAATCCAAATTTATTCAAAGGACCTTTAGAAAGTTACTCTTACCTTTTTTATCATCTCCTCTGAATAAAATAAACAAAACTGAACTTACACTCTTCTCCCAAAATATTTTCCCATGTCTCTTTTTTTT
>NW_006350045.1:0-526 GCF_000327345.1 Myotis davidii
TGTGGTGAAGGCCTGGGGTGGGGTGGGGCTGGGTGGAGGAGGCCAAAGGGAGGAAAAATGGGAGACATCTGCAATATTGTCAATAATAAAAAATAAATTTAAAAGAAAAGAAAAAAAACAAACAAAATGAAATTGTTATCGCTCTACTTTTTAAATTCTATCATCTTCCCTTTTCGAAAACAACTGCATGCCACAGTGCCTCTTGGGTCTGGCTTAAGACGTGCAGCTGCTCGTTACTCATTGGCAACGGTCTGGCTCCAGCTGTAAACTGTAAAGTCGATGGATGTGATACACCAGCAAGCAGGGCTCTGATGGGACAGAAACGAACCATCCACCGCCAGAGAGAGATGCGACGGGCAAGAAGGCCCACGGCACACACATGGCCAAGACCAGAGACGTGGTTGCTGTGGTCCTGGATCCACAGGAAGTGTCTTCTCAGTGGCCTACTTGCCCTTTCCTGGATTTCACACAGCACACGAGGAACGCAGGTTTCATCAGATGGCAATTAAGGGCATGCTTTTTTTTT
>NW_006350046.1:0-525 GCF_000327345.1 Myotis davidii
TAAGTTTCCCAATAAAGTTTCTCAGTGTTATGAGTCTTATTCTCTATGTGGTATGCAAACAACAGCATAGTCACATAATCATCACATGTTGCAAAGCATTTGTTTATGTCTTATGCAAAAACATAGAGCTGATGTATTTAAAGGCTATATTCCATAGTTAAAGATTCATGCTTGGTCGTTAAATCCAGATAAACCATTTTGCCAAGCTTGGCAACCCTAGTCCATGATACCCAATTTTCATATTGCCATCAGTCAGTGAGATCTGCCCCTGATTTTGCAACACACTAGCAGTAATTAATGGGGCCAAGTGGCATTTATTTCTCAAAGCAAAATAAGTAGGCTTAATTCATTTTATTTTTGACAATAAATATGAGCCATTCAACACTTTGCAGCAGATTATAGTAACATAAAAAAAATGGTAGCTAAGACATTAGCAAACATTGAATTGTCAAGATAACAAAATAAGCCTTGCTCTCAGGGTTGCCAGATTTAGCATAGATAGATGATAGATAGATAGATAGATAG
>NW_006350047.1:0-526 GCF_000327345.1 Myotis davidii
GCATGGAACATTCTCCGGGTATGGTACAATCTACGGCCAGTTTTTTGGATTTTCTACTCTCTCTAAGTAAACCTAAGTAAATAAAACAGTATTGATCCTGTGACTTTACCTCATTAATAACACATTCTAAACAGGTAAGGTAAGTGATTCAAATACAGTCATTCAGAACATAGGTTGGAGGAGAAAAGGGCTCTTCACATTAATAGGTAATAAACCCAGCCCCTGTTCCCAGGGCGATGACCAAATGTGGGGATTATTGTACAGAATGGAGAGCTTAAGGTTTACCTGCATATCTAACGTGAAATAATTTATTCAGTGACTTCCACCTGCATTCATTCATTTCAGTATTAATATTTGCAAGAATTGCTTCTCAGTCCATAAAGAAGACTCTCCTCCATGACACTTTAGCAAACTTATCTTTTCTGAATCTTTAGAAAAATAATTTGAAGAAAAATATTACACTATTCTCACACAGTTATCTTTCCTTTCATAGTAAATTATATTGTGAGGAAAAAGATATATATAT
>NW_006350048.1:0-525 GCF_000327345.1 Myotis davidii
TGTTAAGAATATGTTTTCTACAGAAGAATTTAGTGCAGAAAATTTAATAAATGTAATCAACGTGTTTTAGTAAGAATTTTAGAATACTTTTGTGAAAGGAAGAGTCTTTGACACATGACTCTGTATAGAAAAAGATGTTAAAAAATGTGCATGTTCCAGGAATACTGACTTCTGGTGGACTATCACCTCTCTATGTGTGCTGTAATGCCTCTATAATCCCAAGATTCTCCACGTTTATCCCTCAGACACTATGCATCTAGTTGTGGGAATGTACTCAAAGAATACACATGCTGTCTATTGTTAGCAGCATATTATATTCCAGAGTACTTAATCTGGGATTGGAGGTTATCGAATCACAATTCAACACTGGCTCAGGCAGCACTGGGGTAAGACTCTGTCAGGAAAGGTGAAAGCAGGAGTCCATGACTGCTGGACAAGGTCATGCAAGATTCTAAAACTCCCAGATCAGATTAGGGCACAATTAAATATATATTTCTATTAACCCCTTCCCCGGCAGAAACGTGT
>NW_006350049.1:0-526 GCF_000327345.1 Myotis davidii
CTCAACCACTGAGCCACACTGGCTGGGCCCATCTTAACTATTTTTAAATGTACAACTCAGTGGTATTAAATAATTCACATTATTGTGCAGCCATCACAACCCTCCATTCCCATAACTCTTTTCATCTTGTGAACTGAAACTCATTAAACAATAATTGCCCATTATCCCCTCCCTCCAGTGCCTGGCAACCACTATTCTATTTAGTGTCTCTGATTTTGACCACTCTGAGTAGCTCATAAAAGTGGAATCATACAGTATTTGGCTTTTGGTGACTGGCTTTTTTCACTTAGCATAATATCCTCGAGGTTTATCCTTGTTACAGTATTTTGCAGAACTTCCTTCCTTGTTAAGGCTGAGTAATATCCCATTATATGTACTACATTTTGCTTATCCAGTCATCTGTTAATGGACATTTGGGTTGCTTATGTTTTTTAGCTACTGTGAATGATGCTGCTATGAACATGGATGTTCAAATATCTTTCCAAGACCCCGCTTCAATTCTTTTGGGTATATACCCAGAAGTGGA
>NW_006350050.1:0-525 GCF_000327345.1 Myotis davidii
AAAAAAAAAAAGTCATCAGATCTAGACAATGCTATTCACTTCTCTAAGCCCCAACACTTCATCACAATTAACCCAACTACTCCCTCTCATATGAATTTTGCAAGCCTTGTGGATTGGCCTGATATTTTGACATTCAATCAGAGGCTTTTGACTGATCTTTTGTTTGGATTTTTTGTTGTTGAAGATCTTGAAAAGTCAACCACAGATATGGAAAGTCCTTGAGAACTGATAAGTATAATCCAGTATCCACTTATTAATCACCAGAAGTTGTTTTGCAGTTAGGACCTTAGGCAAAGAGAGCTAAGCATTCAGTCAGGCTATAAAATGTTTGTCAATGCAAATCAAGAATATCCCTAAAAGTGTGCTTGGATTTCATCCTAAATCTTAGACAATTTTTCTTACTTATGTATAGTAAAGGTAGTAAAATGAAAAGCCTGTATTAAATTCTAGTATTTTAATTAGCTCTCTTACTAGTAAGATGTTAATATTTAATTGTTCTGATATTAATTATGTTATCAACATGAG
>NW_006350051.1:0-526 GCF_000327345.1 Myotis davidii
TATTAAAATACATTTAATTTCCAAAATGTAATAGAATCAGCTGACAAAATGTATATCCATTTTTTGGGACACCCTGTATTTTACTTTTGTGTGATATGTCTATGTAACAGTATTAACTTGTACAGTTCTTTGTCATTTAGATTGAAGGTAAAACATCTTTATTGAGATATTTATTTGTAACAAGTAACATTTAAATTACAAACAAAAAATGTTACCTACAATTTGATGAAATGTCTCTAACAGATTGTTTATAACACTTAACTTTGATTTAAAATTTTATATATGAATATGGAATATTTATTGTCTGTTGTCTTAGCTTCTGCCTAAAGGGAGAGGGACTGGATGGCTGCTTTCCTGCTGTAATAGACTACACACCATATTTGAAGTTTACCCAAAGGTATTTGACATTTAGAAATATGTTCTTGAAATCCAAATTTATTGTTAAATGTCTTGTTGCACAATATATTCATCTGATTAAAATTGCTTTTTATAAAACATTTATTTCATATCAGAAATCATTCATAAA
>NW_006350052.1:0-526 GCF_000327345.1 Myotis davidii
TGATGCTCTATCCACTAAGACAAACTGGCTAGGCTATATTAGACTATTTACAATAGATTTTACTAGTATTTTTAGAGAATTTTAGGTTCATAGCAAAAACAGTGAAAAGTCCAGAGAATTCCCATATACTTCCTGCCCCCATTATCAACAAAATATAGAGGCAACCTAAGGAGTGGAAGAAAATATTTGCAAACCACATACCAGGTAAGGGTTAATATCCAAAATATATAAAAAACTCAATAGTGGAGAATCCTCCCAAGTATTTCAATTAAAAAATAGGCTAAAGACCTGAATATACATATTTCCAAGGGAGACCTACAAAGGCCCTCAGGTACACAACATGGTGGTAAACATGACTAACCATCAGGCAAATACAACCCAAAATCACAATGTTAGAATGGTTACTATCAAAAGACAAGAGATGTGTTGGCATGCATGTGGAGAAAAGAGAACCCTTGTACATTACTGGTGGGAATGTAAATTGGTAAAGCCACTCAAAAAATAAAAATAGAACTACCATATGATT
>NW_006350053.1:0-526 GCF_000327345.1 Myotis davidii
ACACACACACACACACACACACACATCTTTGTATGGTGTAAATCTTCCAGTACACTATCTGTCCTACAAGTGCTCAAAATACATTTATGCTTGTATAACTACATATTCAACATTTACTGTATGTGGATCACTGTTTTAAGCCATTTACATATACTATCTCATCAACCCTTCGTCCTCAATTGAAAGATTACAAAATTACCAAAGATCATTTGCCCAATAAAAGGCAGAACCAACATTTAATCCCATATCTGTCTGGCTCCAAAGCACAGAAACTTCGACTTCTTCTCCCTCCCTTTTTCCATTATTTGTATTATTCAGGATTTCTACAATGAAAATGAACTCTGGTGTGTTAAGGAAACAATAGATTATTTTAGATGTATACAAAAAGGTTTGAAATAGTTTGTGTTTTAAAAATAGCTCTCAACCTAGCCTTGAGAAATAAAAATGTCATCAGATATCAATCAATACCAACCAGAGCTATTGATTGGGAGATGGGGAGAGATTAACCAAAGGACTTATATGCATA
>NW_006350054.1:0-526 GCF_000327345.1 Myotis davidii
AAAAAGAGGTAAATCTAACATGCAGCACAGCAGAACTGAAAAGAAAATGAAACTAAGAGATATTTTTCTTCTTTTTCAAGCAAATTTTTCTCAAGACTAAAAGTAATAAGCTCTCTTGGACTCATTTTGCTTTCTCCACTACTTATTAAATCTCTGCCTCCTAGCCTGTCCTCTTCACTTCAGTGATTCATTAACAAACAGATATTAGACATAAGGTTTGTGAAAGTAGAGCTGCTTCTGGGAAACTGTATAACAATTCACTGTTACCTAAAAGACGGGATGGAATAGCATAAAAGAGTGGAAGGGACAAAGCTATAGAAATGCAATTTGTAAAATAATGAGAGTTTTCTGCAAAAAGATATTGCACTTAATTTTACAAAATTATTATGCCAATCTCTCCAAATTTATATTCGACCATTTGCAGCTTGAATTCTTCATTACAGTCAAGCTTATTTTCACCTAACTACTACCAGATCCAAGAGTTGCCATCTTGTTCATTCCTGTTCAATTAATACTTTAAAAAAAA
>NW_006350055.1:0-526 GCF_000327345.1 Myotis davidii
TGGGGTGTTAATTTGCATTTCCATGATAATTAGTGATGCTGAGCCTCTTTTCAGGTGGCTGTAGGCCATATGTATGTCTTCTTTGGGAAAATATCTATTCAGTGCCTCTGCCTATTCTTCCTGTAATGTTCAAGATCATCTAGTACATACAAATGCAGTTTCAACTAAATTATATGTACCACTTCCACAGAAATTATGGTCCTTCCTTTAAAAGGATGCTCAAATGTTAATAAAAATAACTTGAGTTTACTAATACCTATAAATAATATCTGAGGGCTTTGAGTCAAACATTATTCACAATATCAACAAGACAGGACATTATAATTTGAGAAAATGTGTCACATATTAACTTCTTTCTTAGTTTATAATATACAGAACATATTGCAGTCATGGCAACTTCACATATGCTATTATCATAGCCATAATATTGTTAAAATAATTTTATATGTGTAAAACTAATATTAAAATGGCATGTGGGTGTGTGTATGTGGGTATGTGGGGTGTGTGTGTGTATGTGTGTGTGTGT
>NW_006350056.1:0-526 GCF_000327345.1 Myotis davidii
CGTGCATATATCCCATGGCAACCTTCCTGGACTTAACAAATTACAGAAAGCAAGATTTAACAAATTATTTAAATTAGATGGTGAAGACAAACATGTAACCTACCTGAATGCTTGACTATTTTTCTTCCTCTGCAATAAATGACATCATCTGTTCACTTATTCCATTAGAAAGAACAATTCATTCCAGGTGAAACTGGTTTTAATCAAGGATACAACCAAAGCTTTTAGCTTTGACACACAACTCTTAAAAAGTAGCAGAGAATTACTGCTCCCCTCCCAGAATTTCAATAGGGATTTAACTCAGCACACTCTTCACTCCGTTCAAGAAAATGCTGATGCCTGGTTCCAGCTCAGAAGATCGAGAAAGTGCATAGGTTATGTAGTTGTAACTGAGCCATTGTTGAAAAAGTAAAATTCAATGGTTTGGTGCATGGTATTATAAAATTTACTGACTGGGTTCAAACTGAAGTCCAGGAGATGGACCAGTGTTTCAAAGTTTGGTGTAAAGTACCTGGAAAAAAAAAAA
>NW_006350057.1:0-526 GCF_000327345.1 Myotis davidii
CTTTTAATTTTTGTTTTTCAACCTAGCATGTTCAGACACATACTTCCTTTAAAATTAGGGCTTTCTGGGAAGGAAAATTCAAGGAAACTGTTTATTCTTGTAGAATCTCTTGGCTTAACACCTCTTAGAAGAGATTTTGGCGGAGTTCAAATAGGAGCTCAAAACTCCTCATTGAGCTCTATTTGGGTGGCTCAGTTTGTTGGAATATCTTCCTCTGCAACTAATGGTTGCAGGTTTGATTATCAGTCAGGGCATTTAACCTACCTTGCTCCTTCCATCGCTGGTCCCCTGGTCTGCTGGTTTGGGTGCCTATGAGAGGCAACCAAGAGATGTTTCTCTCTCACATCATTGTTGCTCACTTTCTCTCTCTCCCTCCTCTCTGTTGAGTTAGAACAACAGTTTCTGATTTTTAGTGCAGAGAAGACTTAAGACCTTTCCTTCCCCTGAACTGTGTTTCTGCTTCCTGTGCTGACACTTCTTTTCAATGGGGAGTTTTTGTTTTGCTTTTTCCTCACCTTAAGATTTG
>NW_006350058.1:0-526 GCF_000327345.1 Myotis davidii
GTTTTTATATCATTTTGATGAGCTATTTGCAGAGTATTTCAATGGACACCTTTGGACAGTTATTGTGGTGTCATAATTTATTCTTTCCAATCACTTATAGTTTCCAATAATTAAAAATTTGGTTTAACTGCCCAGCAATTGACTGGATCTGGCTGTTTGTTTTTGTGGTGTAAATGAGACTCTTTTTTATTATTGTAGAATGATGCTCCCTGCTAATTTTAGATTATAGTGTTTATGCTTCGCTGTGTCTAGCGTCATCAACACAGTCAGAAGAAGACGCACTTAGAATACAGAGATGAAGACTTGCTCCTTTGGCTCTGTTACCTGGCACTGCTTGTGTCTGCATTGGGTTAGGGATTAGGCTGAACCTACATGGCTTGCACTAAATTTCATAATGTAAGTCTAAACCTGCTGAATGTACAGGCTATTTTTTAAAATAAGGAAAAAAACCTATAATTGAAATAAGGAATGCTGCATACAGAGCTCGGCCAAAGGAAACTGTTGCATTCTGCTTTGAAACCAAATG
>NW_006350059.1:0-526 GCF_000327345.1 Myotis davidii
GTAATATGCAAATTGACCCTAACAGCAGAACAGACTTTTCTGGAAGCTGTGTGAAGAATGGACTTAAGAATCACAAAACCACAGGGAAATCAGGCAGGGGGTTTCTAGTATAATTCGGGCAAAAGGTGATGGGGTCTGAGCAGCGGTAGATAGGAGGGCAAGCAGCAGTCAGATCTGGCAATTATTTGTATGTGGGAGGGAAAGGAGAGGGAAGATCCAAGGGTGATTCTCAAGTTTCCATCATGGGGTTGGTCTAAGTACAGAAGGCCCAGAGCCATCATGATGTTGATGGTAATGAAACCGGGAAAGAGGATGAAATCTCTTGGGGGAGTGTTTAAAAGGTAGAGTCACATGATGGCACACATAGAGACAATATGTGTCTGGCATATGGGAATAAGCAGGCCAGGCTGTTGCTGACGGCTGAGAGGATCAATATCCTGGGAACTCCCGTAACACCAATTCCTAAAACATTGGACTAAATGGTTTAAGATGGAACCATCCTTTTCTTGGGGTTGCGCTACTGTCC
>NW_006350060.1:0-526 GCF_000327345.1 Myotis davidii
TTTTTTAAAGGCGAACATTTTCACATGATTACATTAAAAAATTATAACACTATTATAACCCAATTTAAAGTCATTGAGAGAAAAAGAGAAAAGGAGTCACATAACCTGAATGCAACTGTTGTTAAGAGTCTGTTCCCTCTAGGTTTTTATTAGAAGCGTTTTTATTTATTTGAAGTTGCATTCCACTATTCTGTTTGGACAGAAAGTCATGTGAGATAAATATATGATTTGTGTGCAGTAAAGCAAGGCCCACCTAAAATGTAGACAAAAACAATGTGAAAATAATTATATACATAGATGGGTAGCTATGGCATTGATGAAAATCACAATTTTATGCCAAATTAGTGAGCTCAAATTGGATGAAATTTGAACAGAATTGAAATGTCTAAATCTTTAATTATGAAAATATTGCTCTTGAAAAAAATAATTAGTAGGAAGATAAGAAAGATAAGAAATGTAATAATAGGATTGGAGGTTTTTTAGTAGAAGAAACACTGGACGAGACAATTTAGAAAGGATTTTTTAA
>NW_006350061.1:0-526 GCF_000327345.1 Myotis davidii
CCCCCGGGCTTGTGGTGGGAGAAGAAGGGGGAAGACATTGGTTGCCAAGCTGTGTTGTGTGTCTGACCTCCCAGTCTGCACAGAACTGTGGTGGCCATGAAGTGTCTCCTCTGCGTGCTTTGTCCTTGGTTATTGTTAGTGCCTTTCATTGAGGAAGAAGGGGAAGACTTGAGATCAACAATTGTATCTACTTGAGAAAATTCAATACTTAGAATCAGGTGGGTAATCTAGATGCCGCCTGCATCTGGCGAGCCATGTCAGCATGGCAGGGTTCTGCACTGTTCTGTGCCTCACTCTTCCTGGGATTACTCAAAAAGCAAACAAGACACCCGGGAAAGAGCACCAGCCAAAGGAGTGTATGCCCTACAGGGTCCAGGGGCGATGATCCATATTCGGTCTCTGGGTGCAGTAAGCAGGCGGAAAGCCAGATCACCCTGAGTAAGTGAATCCTGGCCCTTTTCTCCTCTTACTTTCAAGTAAACACAAATTCAATTGCAGAGTAAATTCAGTAATTTGCATTATTTTA
>NW_006350062.1:0-526 GCF_000327345.1 Myotis davidii
TATTTGCATATTAGGGTTTTATATATATAAATGCCTTAGTAACACACACTCTTTGTTACTACAATATAAACAGAAATCTGTGGCAATGGAAAATTTTTGTTGTTGTTGTTACTGTTTTTTAAAGAGTTTCAAAGGATCAAAGTCCTCTGGTTGACAGAAAGGAACTTTCAGCAGTGGTTTATTTACATAATTTGGGGAAGTCTGAGTAATAGGCATGCTTAATTACGTGCTAAAGCACTGAGTCTAAGGCAGGGTTGGAGACAGCTCTAAACTCCTTCTTTTAGGTTTTTCTGCTGAAACCATCTTGATTACACCAAGTTTACCCTCATAATATTTCACTTGCCCTTTTTGATGGCCTGAATTGTGTCTCCCCCAAAATCATATATTCAAGTCCTAATACCATGACTGTATTTGGAAAGAGCGTTTTTAAACATGTATTTAAATTAAAATGCTGTTGTTAGGGTGACACTAATCCAATCTGACAGGTATCCTTTTCAGAAGAGAAAATTACAAAACAGACACAGAG
>NW_006350063.1:0-526 GCF_000327345.1 Myotis davidii
CCCACACTGGGGATCAAGCCCACAAACCTGGGCCATTCTTTCTTTCTTAACTTTAATATGCCTAGACGTCCAACTCTTATTTTTAGAAAGTGCTTTTGAGTTTTGCTCAAAAGACAAATTCTTTAGTGGGGAGAAAATTTCAAGTAACAGAATGGTGTTTGCTGTGGAGTAATAGAAGGCAGCACCCTTTAGTACTAGAGTAAAGGAGTCAGTGAGCTGGGCCCAAACAATAGCAAAGACAGGGACACTGATGATGGATTGTATTTACTGAGTATCTATTATGCATTATGTATTACACTTAGCACACATCATCCATACAATACAGGCAACTGTAGAGGCACTATTCCTGAGGTGGCCATGGTCACAGTCTTTCCTAACACTCAACCACAACCTCCAATCCAATCCCATTGCACTCCACTTCAGCCCTGCCCTGAGTTTGGGTTAGTTAGTCCTCTCCCATGAGTTCTCTCAGAACCCTTCCCATTCAGTAGCACGGTAACTTTTACCCCGTAAGGCAACTGCTTGT
>NW_006350064.1:0-526 GCF_000327345.1 Myotis davidii
CTTCCATTAGGGGTGACTGTCTAGTTATTGCTGTTACTGTGGTTGTCATCGTGGTGACAGTGTCCTGCATTCTGCTTCTAGAGATAACGTCTCCATCCTCAGCTCCCAGCCAGAGGGCAGCGTGCGGTCCTGGTTGAGCTGTACTCTGTCCGTGGCCACCGACACCATGAGGAGCCCCTCTCGACAGTCAGCCATCAGCAGCCGCATCCTCAGCCCCAGGTAAGAGTGTCTCCTTGTTGCCTCTAGATGACCAGTATCTCAAAGATCCTCAGACTTTGAAGTGTTTCCTTTCCTCTCTCCTACGCAAGGACAATCATGGTCCAGATGGTTTGAGATATGCCCCGGCCACTTCCTAGCTGTGTGACTTTGGGCAGATTGATTATCTTCTCTGGGCCTTCACCTCCTCATCTGAGGAACAGGAAATATAATTGTATTGACCACCCAAATAGTTGAAATGATGAGGATCTAATGCAGCTCTCCATAAGGCGTGATTTTCCAAATGATTTTTAAATAGCACAGGGTGAAC
>NW_006350065.1:0-526 GCF_000327345.1 Myotis davidii
AAAACATCTTTATTCCATATTTTCACAAACTGTTCTAAAGACAGCAAACTGGTCAGTTGTTTATCTTTGGCTTTAAAATATACTGGTAATTCTAAACCAGTCTAAAATGTATTGTTAATGAATAAAATCTAAGCATTTATACTTGCAAAAATGTTTTTGTAATGAGTGAAGCATTGGCCTAAGGAGAGACTAAAATTTATTTTCAAATTGTGTAACTGGCTTCCAATAATCCCTTATCAGTAGACTTACTGGCAAAATACCAGATATTAAGGATCAGATTTAATTCTTTGGTAGAAGCATGAAACTGTTTCTGAGAGCTTTTCATGGCTAGCATAAACCAAGTAACCCAAGGAGCATGGGAGATAATAATGAAGTCTAGTATACAATGCAAGTCAGGCAGGAGCCATAACTTAATGTTTTGTTTTTAAACAGGGAAAATCAACACTAACAATACACTCTAGGGAAGGAATCTAAAACCTACTTAGAAGCTTTAATATTATATCAAACCAAAAGATTAAACTTTAAA
>NW_006350066.1:0-526 GCF_000327345.1 Myotis davidii
CCCCGAAAGCATGTCATTAATCATGCACAGACTTGCAGATTCCAGATAGAGACTATATCATTGTTCTACCTAACCAAGTACAATCAATTCTTATAAGAATGAAGATTTTTCATGTATTTAGGACTAAGGTCTCTTTTCTTCCTACCAGCTTACGTTCTGAAGTTTAGATATTCTTTACATTCTTCTTAGATCCAAAGCAAGATCCTTTCACACAGCTGCGTGCCTTTCAGATGATTTGGTTTTGCTATCAATTTCTAGTCTTCAAATTTGACTTTTTCTGATGCCTAAGATGCCTTGGTCAGAATGTATAGAAGTTCTTGGAAGTGGGCTGAGTAGACAGTTCTTACCTCATCCATTCTGACCACCCCTCCTAATGTCAAAGTGAATGGCCGAGTGGATGTCCTGGTCCCCTTAGCCAGTTCTCAGGCACTGGAGACAACCCCACACATCTGACAAATCTTTATGAGAAATTTGAAAGATAAGAGCATATATATATACAGAGAGGAAGGGAGGGGGATAGAGAGTT
>NW_006350067.1:0-526 GCF_000327345.1 Myotis davidii
TACATTTCTGGAATACTTTGCAGCTGTGTAAGAAATTGGCCATATCAGTGTGTATTCCATTTTTGTGTGAAATTGATTAATTTTGTATGGTGACACACCAACTTGCATGATTGTGTGGGGGTCCAGAACCAGTCACCCCAACATGTGCCTCTGTGTTATATAGATTGTTTTGAGAAAGGCAATAAAGGCTTCAGGCTTAAGAGAAACTTCTGCCTTTCTCTTTAACCACCTAGAAGAACTTGAATTAGGGACTTTGGTGATAATAAGAGATTATCAGCAATATCCTTTTTGACCCAACCATATGGCAGGGGAAACTTGTATTTACTAAACACCTGCTCTTTTTGTCACGCAACGACCCTATTAAGCCCCCAAGTGCAGTACCTCATCCTTAGCTCAGAATGTCTTATATACCTCAGTCCCTCCATCTCTGAACCTCTCTTTCATGTGGGGTCTCTGGCTCTTGTGTATTCAGGGTTCCCATACATATGAATGGATTAAATTTGGTTATTTTCTCTTGCTAATCTGT
>NW_006350068.1:0-526 GCF_000327345.1 Myotis davidii
TATATATATATATTGTACAGTGATTACCAGAATAAGTTTAGTTAACACGGCCATCACCTCTCATAACTACCTTTGTGTGTGTGTGTAGATTTAAGATCTACTCTCAATAACTTTCAAGTATGAAATACAACATTGTTAACTTAGTCACCGTGCTGTACCTTAGAGCCCCAGAACTTATTCATCTTAGAGCTTAGACCAACATTTCCCCCAACCCCAGCATCTAGCAGTCACCATTCTACTCTCTTTCTAATAAGCTTTGGGGTTTTTTAGATTCCAAATATCAGTGAGAACATATAGTATTTGTCTTTCTCTATCTGATTTATTTCTCTTAGCATAATACCCTCCAGTTTCATCCATGTTGTTGCAAAAGGTAGGATTTTCTTCTTTTTATGGCTAAATAATATTCCTCTTTGTGTGTGTACACGTGTATCTCTGTCTGTGTGTGTGTGTGACGTTTTCTTTACCTGTTCATCCACTGATGAACGGTTAGGTTGTTTCCACATCTTGGCTGTTGTGAATAATGCTG
>NW_006350069.1:0-526 GCF_000327345.1 Myotis davidii
ATGATGGGGTTAGAGACAATGGCTTAAGAAATTCCATCTAAACAACTGCAAACATTTATGAGATTGGAATAAAAGCTGATGCAAGTTGAGGATGTCACAAATTCAAGAAATTTAGAATATTCCTTGTATTATTTTTCTCTACTCTGTTTAAACTTAAAATGAAGTTTTGATTTTTCAACAGCTTTTCCTGAACTTCCATTTTTTAATAGTGATGTGGAAGATAGGTCAAATTGAAGCTTTTATAATTCATTAATTAATTTTACAAATATTTGTTGAGCACCCTGAGTGCCAAGCACATACTAGGCATTGGGAAAAAGTGATGTCAAACTTGCTTTCCAATCATAACCCCAATGAACATAGATCAACCCGCTCTACTTTTAGCCTTCTGCATTTCAGTAATGACAGTTCTATCCTTCTGACTGATCAGGCCAGCTACAAATATAGGGTCTGCAAGTCCAGATAGCTGGATCAATACTACTCTACGTATTAGTATATGGACTTTGCTGGGATTTTCATCTAAAAAAAA
>NW_006350070.1:0-526 GCF_000327345.1 Myotis davidii
TGAAATCAATACAAATATATTTTAAAAAAATGACAATTTACCTCTGAGCTCTTCCTCTCAAAACATCTTACCCAGTCTAAGAAAAACACTAGACAAATTCCAGTAGAGGGGCATCCAATCAAATTCCAGTCCTCAAAACTGTGAAGGTCACCGAAAACAAGGAAAATCTGAGAAACTGTCACAGTCCAGGGGAGCCTGAAGGGACATGACAACTACATGTGACGTGGAATCCTGAATAGGATCCTGAACAGAAGGAGGACATTAGGTACAAAGGCCACCTGGACAAACTATGGACTTTAGTTCCTAATAATGTATCCATATTGGAACAGTGATTATAACCAATGGATGGTACTAATGTAAGATATAAGATGTTAATAATAGGGGAAATTGGGGACAGGGTTTTATGGGAACTCTCTTTACTATCTGTTCATTTTCTGTAAATCTAAAATTGTTCTAGCCCAGCTGGTGTGGGTCTGTGGTTGAGTGGCGACCTGTGAACCAAGAGGTCAATGGTTTGATTCCTGGT
>NW_006350071.1:0-526 GCF_000327345.1 Myotis davidii
TCTCAAGACAAATTTAATATCAGTTCACCAGGCTTCTGTCCTACTCAAGAATGACCCTCCTTGAGCATTTCCTGGTGGCTTGCTTGCATACCTCCAAAGACAGAAAACTCACTACCTATGTGAGCAGCCCATTCTAGGATAGCACGGCAATCCAGAGCATGGACTCCAGCCCAAGTTGCTCTGGTTGACTCTCAACTTTGCTACCCACTAGCATCCTGTGCCTCAGTGCTCTCATCTGTAAAATGGTAATAATAGCAGTACCTATATCCTAGTATGATTGGAGATTAAAAAAGATGCTACCTTACAATTGCTCAGTAAGTGCTTAATGCACTTTAGTTATTGACATTTCCATTATCAGTATTTTTCCTGAGGTAGAGCTACAACTTGCCTCCCTGTAGCCTCCACACTTTGGGCCTAGCCCTGTCCCTTGGCATTCTATCTTCTTCTGCACTCACCTGCAGGTTATTCTTATTGTTGTGCATTTCTCAATTTTCATTTTCTCCTGATGCCAGAATTTTTTTTTTTT
>NW_006350072.1:0-526 GCF_000327345.1 Myotis davidii
AAAATCAAGGTGTTGGCAGGGCTGCATTCTTTCTGGAGACTCTAGAAGCTCCTGCATTCCTTGGCTCATGACCCCCCTTTCTATCTTCAAAAACAGCATCATAATAAGCATCACCTCCAAAAATGTCCTCATGTCATGACAACATGTTAGGTGTGTACTGTGTGACAACATGAGGGACCCAGATGAATGAGGTAGGCACCAAATGATACACTGAGTTGAGAGGCATTGTATCTCAGTCTTAGATGTACTCTGTTGCCCCAATGAGTAATATATATTAGATACTTATGAAGAATTGCCTCATAGGAAGGATATCACATCCTTAAAGCTGAATGGATACAAGGAACGTGAAGAGTTCTCCTGCAAGAATAGTCTGGACTTCTCATTGGGTGAGGAGGTTGTAGAAATAATTAAAGAGCCATTCCAACCTGAACATTGATGATTAATGAACTGTGGCTTGTTGGAGGCATTTTGTGAACTCTGGGCCAAAAAAAATTAGGCACTGGGGCTCAGGATGAGGGCAGAGAGG
>NW_006350073.1:0-526 GCF_000327345.1 Myotis davidii
CCACCAGGGAGGGAGGCCAGGTGAGCCTGCCCCTCCTCCCTGGCTCTGTCTCTGGGGGCTGCCAGGACCAGCCCGGCTTTAATCTGGCCTGCGGCTCCCACTGTAAGTCTGTGCCAGGGTCATGGGCACATGACCAGTGCAGTCACATGGGACCCTGTGCTCAGAGGGCCCCTTGCTTAGGGCTGAATGCTCTGCAATCGCCGGTTGAAATTCTGAATAATGTCATCCCTGCCTTTGTGGTTTGTCAGTGAAGCTGGTGGGACAGTGAAGGGGGTGCCGGGGACTGGAGCCGAGGCCCCGCTTCTGTGATCTCTCCTCCTACGGCCTCCTACAGCAGAAGACAGGGAAGCATTTTGTATTTCAGAACCCTGAACAGCACCTCTTCCTGCTTTTGAAGGAGGGGCTCCTGTTTGCATCTGGCACAGGATCCCGGTTGGAGAAGCGGAGGCCTGCGGCTCAGCCCAGGCTCCTTGGGGACAGTCCACACGACACACTGTGGGCAATTCACAGCAGCCCCGCATGCCCA
>NW_006350074.1:0-524 GCF_000327345.1 Myotis davidii
TATCCACTGAGCCAAACCAGCTAGGGTGGAATAGTTGAAACTTTTGAGATGCTGGATGTAACATGGGCCATGCCCAGGGCCTCCCAGCGGCTGTTTAATCCGTTTCCTCATCCACAAAACGGGAGAGTTAGCTCTTAGCCACTCCCCTGCATTAGTTAAAAATTGAACAACCTTCTTCATTATTCGCTACTAAAGTTAGCAAGGGAGGGAAACGCGGGCACCACCCTTTTCCTTGGGTGTAGTAGCAACCTGACACTTGTCCCTTTGGTCAAGTTTCACAGTCCCTTCGCCAGCACAAAAACTCTAAATTAAGGCTGCCGTTCACAGGAGAAAAAAGGTGCCGCAACTTGAAACCTGTTGGAACAGCATGTGGCCACGCTTGTCGACATTAGAACTAAGCCCGCTTTTCATCCTCAGGTTTCGTGCAGTTTGGCTTTTCTCTCTCCCCTTCCCCCGTGTTTAGTTGTTACCTTTTCCTGACTCCTCCACTCGGGGGCATTCTCTCTGAACACAGTGCTTCCAGG
>NW_006350075.1:0-526 GCF_000327345.1 Myotis davidii
ATTTTCATTGTTAGGAAACTAAGCCATGAAAGAGTTAAGTAATTTTTCTGATGTCACATTAATGATGATCTGGGGTATGAATCAAGGTGAATCTGATTTTAATGCCTTTAGTTCTGCCAGTTGCTCAGGAGGAAACCTTCACCCCTCTTTTTTATTTTATATCCCTTTTACATATGAGGTCAGTAAGTCTACTGTCTCCCCTTCAGGCCCAGATTCTGACCACTTATCTCCACCTCCATTGCTACGGCTTGGTCTCAGCTTATATCATCTATTGCCTAGAATTCTATATTCACCCCTTAACAGATCTTTCTACTTCTATCCTTGCTCCTTCGCTTCTATTCTCAATAGAGCCTACCAAGTTATCTTTAGAAAGTGTAAGGTCTATCAAGTTGTTGTTCTGCTGGAAATCCCCCACCGAAACCCATTTCACTGAGACTAACAACCACTGCCCTTGAAATGGCCCACCGTGTCACAGAAAGGGTTGGTGCCTATGGCCTGCATGACAAATCTGCCCACTGCCATTTTT
>NW_006350076.1:0-526 GCF_000327345.1 Myotis davidii
ACCTCCATTTACCTTACCTGACTACGCATTCAAGTTCGCAACCCTTGGACCAAACCGAGGAGTCGAGAACTTGAGCTCAGAAAAGCTTCAAAATAACGTTATCGTCACTAAGAAGGCTCAGCCAGGGGAGGGACGCGCCTGCCAGTCCCACCAAAACTCCGCAACTCCGGGCGAAGCCGGGACCAGCAGCCCGGCGTCCCTGCTCCCGAGTCCCCACACCCGGATTCGGAGCACTCCTGTCGGGGACTCAAGGGACTGACCTGGGAAATTAGGACCTTAATGGTCAGAAGACCCGGGCTGCCCGAGGCGGAGGGGAAGTACCTGGAGGACGGCGAGGACGAGAGTCAGTTACCCGGTGGGGAAACAGCATGGCTCACCTACCGCTGCTCAACTTCCCGCAACCCGGCAGTGTGGTCCATAGAGCACCCCACTATGACGCAACGTGACCCCGCACCCCGCCTCCCCCGCCTGCTGGCGGTTTGTGGTGTCACACAAGGAGCCGCCAAATGATGCAAATCTTAAAAGA
>NW_006350077.1:0-526 GCF_000327345.1 Myotis davidii
ATCCACTGAGCCAAACCGGCTAGGGCAAATAATTATCAAACAAAGAGTAAAATAAAATTGGCAATGCATCTCTTCCTCAAATAGATATTTTGCAATTAGTGTATATATTTATGGGTAAATATCACTTATTGCTGGAATGGATGCATGCATATTTTATTTACATAAGAAGAGGTGCTGAAGAAGCCTTACTTATAGAAAATGTGTTGCTGTTGTAGCTTTGTTCTTTTATTGAGCAAATAATTTATTCCAGGCACTGGTTTAGACTCTGCGGGTAGCACCCTGAACAAAACACACGAATTTCCTGCCTTTGTGGAGCTTATATTTTAATGGGGTAGGAGGAAATGTAATTAATTAAATATATAAGAATGTCAGGTGGTGATATGTGCTATTGTAGAAAACGAATGCAGAGTAGTAGGGTTACAGAGGGTAGGGCAGTGTGAAAGGATAGTTGCTAGTTATACTAGTACACAGTGGGCACAGACAGCCTCTGGGACAATGGTTCTCAACCTGTGGGTCGCGAACCCTT
>NW_006350078.1:0-526 GCF_000327345.1 Myotis davidii
CATTGATGTTTCCATCTCCCTCCCCCTCTCCCTCTTGAAATCAGTAATAAAAATATATTAGAAAAACAACAAACCCATAAATTTGAAAGATACAAGTTCAATTTGAAAATAAAATAAAAATAATCTCCGGTGAGGATTAACCAAAAAAAAGGAAGAAATTAGGGCCAGCAACTGTTAACTGCATTGTCATTTCTAATCTCATTTGTCTTATTAATACATAAGAAAAAGATTCTGGAAGGTCAGCCTTTTAATATCTAAGGAAGTGGTTGGGGAAGGGTGATGGTCAGAGCTCAAGTGGGGTTGTGAATGGGCTTAAGTGCTTAGGATGAGAGGTGGAAATGGGAAAGAGATGGCAGTGAAGTTGATATATTGGCCTTATTATCCCCACTCCCAGCTTGTAGTAGTTGTTTTTTAACTTTAAAACAGTTTTCCTCTTATCTTCCTACTATGACTTTTATTGTCTGGACTTTTATCTCTCCTAGAAAAAGGTGGAATTTTTTTGTTTGTTTGTTTTTGTTAATCCTCA